>NC_048299.1:203003659-203187765 GCF_013100865.1 Trachemys scripta elegans
TTGTCCTCCTAATTACAGCACAAGTATGCTGCTTCTTCCATAAGTAGAATGGCATGGAACCTCATCTTTCCCCATTTTCTTTTTCTTGTAGAGAGTCAGCCATCTGAATCAGCAAAAGGCAGAAGTGAATTGGGAATTCAGGGTTACACACTCAGGATCAAAGGACTGCAACTTTAAACTGGCCACTTGGCAAACCATGTTTAGTCCTTTCCCTGAGCACTGAGGAAGAATGAGGTTAGCCTGCTATTCACTGGGGATCATGTCACACATTTCATTCTGACACCCACCTCTGAACGATTAGCCCCATCACTACTGTGATGGCATACAGTCTGCTGTCTTTTGCCATAATTTCAGCTAGATAAAAATCCTCCATCCCTCCAGGTCCCTAAGAATTTAATCTTGCTCTGCAGCAGAAGGAGATGGTGTCCCAGTATCTTCTCTACCCAATGTCTGGCTTTGCTGAAGAAAAGGAGAAGTCAGGCTTCTTGGGGGAGGAATCAAAGGCATGGGAAATGGGACAAGATCTTAAAAATACACCAGAGTGGGTGAAATGTCTGTTGTACTGAAAAACTTTAAAGGAAGACATCAGTAATGTGTTGTTTTTTTATAAAGCATAGTGTGTTTTATGAGAACTTGTTTAAATTCACCAACCATTTTAAAAAACTTCTAATTCTACTGAAACTGGGAAAACTTCATGCACATTTCCATTGGTGCTAATTGTTGCTGAAATGTTTTATGAAAATTGGGAAGAAATTAAAATGCATTATTAATTATCAAGCCGGTAAAATAAAATGTAATGAAAAGGGTGAAACTGAAACAAAGTGCAACTGTTAAATATATACATACACCTCTACCCTGATATAACGCGACCCAATATAACATGAATTCGGATATTACGCGGTAAAGCAGTGCTCTGGGGGGGCGGGGCTGCGTACTCCGGCGGATCAAAGCAAGTTTGATATAATGCGGTTTCACCTATAATGTGGTAAGATTTTTTGGCTCCCGAGGACAGCGTTATGTCAGGGTAGAGGTGTATCATAGCTTTAATGAATGACTATATATGGCCACAGGAAGGCAGCAAAGCCTGAGGAATGATAAGGGTCTGCTGTATTTTAAACCACAGATAGATTAACTGTGGCCTATAGAGGAAGCCCATGACTGCCCTACAGCTGGTTGCAATTTTTAATGTCCATTTCTGATTAAAAAATGTTTAGTTGATCCAAAAAAACTAAATTTTAGCTGGGCAAAATTTTCCATGTGAACCATCAAAAATTTGCAGTGGTTTTTTGTTGTTGTTGGTTTTTTTTGACATTTCAACCCTCGCCCTCAAACAAAAGAATTGGTAGAAAGTCTTTGGCTAAAACAATTTTGTTTTGTATCAGTTGTTGTCATGGGAATTTATTTCCCCTAACCAGCTCTAGGCTCCCCATAACTCTTAAAATAGAGATGGGGCCTGAGGAGACTGCAGGTCCCAGTTTGCAATGTTCCACTTTGATCCAAGAAGCCAGGATATTTGGACTAAGAGCATCATATGCGGGGATGTATTTTATTACCCCCTCTGACCTGAGCAGCTAATCAGAGTTCAAGGCCCCGGGGATGTTGAACTCTGGTATTATCTTTGATGTTGTCTTATTTATTTACAAGGAACGTACAAACTCCTGCTTCTCTGAATGCAGAAGGAATCAAAGGCAAAAGGACTAGTTCCTTAGTTTATAGACCCAAGATGCTTCTCAGCCAATGCCCCAACCCCGGAACCTTTATAGATTTTTCTGAAGGTCACTCCATGGTTACAGGTTTCTGCTTAGTTTTCTTCAGGCTTTCTCTCTCTGTGTCTTCCCTCACATATACTTATCTAAAACAATACTTGGCAACTTTCCCTACTCCCCAGGCCACATAGTCCAAAACTCCTGGGCAGCTCTTAGGTGGAGATTATGATTAATTTATCCTTAGCTATGTTAAGTCGGGGGTGCATTGACATCCTTCAATCTCAGTGACTCAACCAATACGAAGGTTTCATCCAGCTCATAACATTTCTATATGCGGCATCTGTGTATTTAAGACAGGACAGCTACAGTCTATTCCATTTTATGTCCTCAGCTCTTGAATAGTTGTGTCTGCAGCCCTCAGTGGGACAAAGTTTGGGCATTTCAGCTTTAAATAGATAGTAGTAACTGACTGCAATGATACTAGTTGTGTAACCAAGTACTACTCAAGTAAATGTGTTTGAAGGATCAGGCTCAGTGCTTCTAAAAATGTAATAACTGTTTTTATAGGTGTTCCTTAAAACTGAAGTGTGTCCAGAACTTAATTGGGAGTCTAAACACACTTTCTTTGTAAAGTGTAACACACAAGGTTAGAGTCTCACCTACAATCCACTAATACATAGCCCCAGAAAGCAGAATAATAAAAACTAAAAGCAATGTCTGCATTAAACAGTACCTTTTAAAGGGCACTGCTTTTCTATGGAAGTTCACTGGATAAGATAGGCCTCAAAATGAAGTCTTGATTTGTCAAAAGAATCAGAAGTTTTAGCCTTTCAGTTAGTCATATAATCCTATCCCAAAATTAGCATACCAGAAGAGTATTTCATACACTGGATGGTATAAATTATATTTGGGAGCTTCCCCAGATGATAGTCTTTGTCCGAGTGCATGTACATTTATAAATCTTTCAGCAAACTCAGCCAAATGCAAAATCTTTCACTAAGTGGGGGAATTCACAGTTGCATTGCAGCCACTTTACAATGGTTGTGTTGCTAAGGAGCCCCAGGGGAGAAGAGGAGATTTGGGATCCAAAGAGGGAGGTCATGTGCTTCTTGCAGATCCTGGGGAATCAGTGACATTTGGGGGCTGCCACTGAACCTGCCCCCACAGGCGGAACCCTGGAGAGCTTGTCCCCTGCAGTTTTTCCCAGAAGTGTTTTTACTCCCCACATAATAGTGACTAGTGTGTGCCATCTACTGGGTGTAATCTGAACTGTCCAACTAACTACCAAAGAGGATTCTGCTCTAGTTACAGTAAGAACTGCTGGTTATGGAGCAGGAGGATCTGAATTCTATCCCCAAAGTCACTGTGGCTATTATATGTAGAAATGTGTCAACCAGAAAGTTCTAGGTGGTCACAAACTTTGTGGTGGCCACAATATAGTTACTAATTAATTGGAAAAATATTTTTTTAGACTCATCCATGACATTATTTATTCTGTATACTTGTGTGTCACTTAATATATAAGTATTAAAAAGTTACCTGCCCCTTAGAGCTTACTATCTTAATTGGAAAGGTGACATATCAACAAATGATCAACAAACTATGGTGTTTGGTGTAGCTTTAAGAAGACTCAACAGAGGAAGGGGAAGGGAATAGTTTTTGGGAGAACATTTTTTTTAAACTGATCACTTAATAGTTCTGTTTCATATTTTTCTTTCTTTGATACAGCTAGAGGAGAGATCATTAGAATAGAGATTAGTAATATAATGCTAACCAAAAGAAGTGAATTTTGAGGAGGGATTTGAAGGTTCCTTGGCTCACTGAGAGATGGGGGCTATTCAAGGATCTGACTTGGAAAAAAAGAAGAGAAAAGTGGGGGCACAGCCGGACATGAAAATTAAATAAAAGAGAACAAGAGCAAAGATATGAGCGGGGCGGAGGTGTACATAGGACCTTGGATATAAAGATGAAAAATCTGAATTGGATGCAACAAGAAACAGAAAGTGACTGAAGTGACATTTTCATAGATATTTGAAAATCAGCATTTTGTTTAGTGTGGGAAGGGAGGCAATGAAGCCATAAGGGAGTAGGTTGAAGAGGCCCTTATTCTGTTTCCAGTTAAAAGTATTGACTCCTGCTTTTCACAGGACAAGCACATTGGAATGGTTTCAGTTGTCTCATAACTGGTCCCTTAAATGAAATTGAGCCCTGCTCTCCTGTCCCAGTCCAAGTGCATGGTCGATTGGTGAAATGGGGAGGGCAGGGCTGCCCTTGGGACTTACAAATGAGAGCGAGCCCAAATGCAAGGGAAAGTCCAGAACTTAGAGTCTAGAGAGAGGGTCAGAGTTCAGAAACAGAGCTGGGCTGAGAGCTTCAGGGAGCAGATGCCCCTGAAGAAGGTAGTGGTGAGAGTTCCCTAGTTGAGCAGTGGAGCCAAATCAGGCTGGTGAAAGCAGAAGGCAGTCAAGAGGTCATCTATAAACTTCCCCAGGCCAGAGAGCCATGCCAGAGAGGGCAGAAGGCTGAGAGCAGCAGAGAGAACTGCCTGCTAGCTCTCTCAGCCAGCGAGATGAAGCTAGAGATCCCAAGGGGCTGAAGGGTGGGGGATAATGATGAGATCGGGATGAGCCTGCTAATGTCTCCTGGCAAGAACTAGCACCAATCCTGAGAATGAAGCAGGGCATAGATGCACCCCAGCTAGCGGGGCTGGGGTGAGATGTGGTGAGAGATGCAGCACTGCATCTGAGAGTCTAGGTGGGGTGAGATACTGGGACTGTACCAGAGAGCTGGGGCATGGTGAGAAATGTCAGAGCTGTATTTGGTTTGTTTTTAGACTGTTGGGCCTTGAATGTAGTGTTTGGATTTTGCTGGGAAATTGTGGACTATGGTTGTGGGACTCTTGTAATTAACCTATCAATGGGTTATTTATGTTTGGAAAGCTTGTATGGAGTTACTGGGGCCTCTGGAAGAGGGAAATAGAGGCTGGGGCTGCTAGTAGGGTCACCCTGAGGCCATGAGGGGGCACCCTGTAAGCCACTGCCCTGTGACTGGTCTCTATCTAGGTGTGTTCTCTTGTTCTCAGGATCGTTAAGACATCATCATGCTTGTTACCTCTCAGGGCTCTTTCCTCACACAGCCTCTACACCTGTCATATCTAACTATGTGTTATGGATAGCTCATTCCTTGAAACCATAATTTGTCCATATTTTTTGCAGCTTAATCTTGTTAACCCAAGAATTGTATTAAAAACAAAACATCCCACCACATCAGTTTTTTGTTAACATGAGTATTCATCTTTTCAGGACCAAGATTTGGAAGGGACACTATGTATTTAAAAGCATTGAACTCCTCTCACTCAGGCACAAGGAAGACCTCCTCAACCATTTTAGCCAAAGGGTAATAAAAAGTATGTGCTTTAGATCATCCTCAGCAAGAAACACCAGCTGTACATTTGCTGATAATGAATATCTAAAAAGTAGAATAGATGAGATCATAAAATTATGACCCTAGAGCTATCAATGGATCCTCATAAAATCAAAGACCCACAGTTGGAAAGAGAAAATGTTCTGGTAATTTGCCATTCACAACTTTTATGAATTTGTGTACTATTCTGGCTGAATGGCTGCAAAATGCCCCATACTAACTTAATAAGCTCAGTAAAAGCAAAATTCACTCTCAGCATAAAGACATCCAAGCAGTTTAAGAATGACACAACTTCCTGGCATGATACGTGTTAATCTTTTGAGGCTTCCACTGCAGAAGTGGAAATCAAACTCTGTGATAGGGAATGGATGCGCAGGGGGCACATTTTCATATTAAAGAAGCTATTCCTTATGAGCAAATATTTTGGAGTCTTAGTATGGCGGAGGAAACAGTGACTAATGGGATCAAAGCTATAGTTGTTTAGAAGTTTTGTGTCACTACTGTGCTATACTGTGAGAAAGCTGTATGCAAGAAAAGTCAGGAAATGTTTTCATGAGCTCTTCTACTGCTGGCGTGTAAAGGAAGTACAGAAAGGGAAATAATAACCTACTTATGAGGGAAGCATAGCTACCTTTTAGCAGTTATTTTTCTCTTCTGACTAATCACTTCTCTTTCAAATCCTGCCTAGGATGCTTAATACTCAGCATAGCACATCCTTGTAAGGACAGATAAGAACAATGAGATAACATCATTCAGTCTTTTTTTAGTTATACCTTTGGTCAATCACAATATGATTTCTTATTAGAATAGAAGGGGAAAAATTATTTAAGATGGATAAACATCAACTTGGCATGTGTGGAATTAACCCAAGAATAATCTTTAGAGTGAAATATGTGTGTGTGTAGATTAATTAAGAGCCATATTCTAGATCTTTGCGCAAAGTCTGGGTTTTGTGCAGGGGAACTTCATGGGGAGCCAGAGTTGGGTGAGGATACATACATACATACTCCTTTTCCCCTCAGTGTCTGAACCATTAGCATAGCTACTATGATAGCTTCTGGGCTGCAGTAGTGCCTGCTGCATCCCCACCTACCTTGGGGCTTACAGAGGCACTAGCTCCATTGCCTTCTCTGTCCTGCCACTCCTCCAACATACACACAACTCCACCTTCTGCACTGCTGTAGAGCTAGATCTCCATAGTGAGCATGGAATATGTAGAATACTGTCAGACCACACCTCAGTCTACTTTGACTGCATAATGGAACTGCAGGGATCCATTGCCTTTAGAGATTTGGCCCTAAATATGCATGGAAATTCTGATAAGTGTTCAACATTAAGACTGTGATGAAGTGTTCCTTCTATTTGGAAGCACGGTGTCTTATGCCAAACAAAGCTAGTGAACTTGTTATCTAGTGGATTGTCATGCTCTTCATTGCCTATTAGACTTGTCATAAAATGTGATAAAAAAATGGATCTGCCAAGCTCATGAAATGTAAACATTTTCTGAGCTTGTAATCAAGCAGATGTGAAAAAATTAATCTTTGCATAGTGATGATCTCATATAATCTTAATCTTTTCTCTATTTTAATCTTGCTTTGAACATGGGTTTCATGGTATGGAGGGCAAATGTGAGATCAAAGCCATTAAATGTCTGGAAGAAACCCTCACAAGGAGGAAGCAAGATGTTCTGAATTTCTGACCCCAGTATTGTGATACAAATAGCTACACAAAAGGCAATTCCTATATTTGCGTGCTGTGATATTAAAGGAGAGTGGGTCTTCATAGCCTTCTACATTTCCTTAATGGAGTTTGTCAACCTCATCCAATTAAATCTGTAGTTCCCAAGCCCCCAATTCTGATGTATCTACACTTGACTCTCTCTATCCCCAGCATTCCTTACATTACATCTTGCACAGGTGTCTTCTCCTTTTCTGTGCCTCTCTCTCAAAGCTATTATTCTCTTTCTGTCTTTGCAGTTCTTTCACCTTATTTTTTTGCAGCTCCCTCTCTGTTCTCTTTTACCTTCTTTCCCTCTCTTCCATTTTTCTCTGATCTCTCCCCTTATTTCATTTTCCTGGTTTCACTCTGCTTTTTCTCTCTCTCAAAGCATAGTTGACAACACGTGAACATTTTTGCCAGCAACAGTCCTTCTTAATAAGCAGGATTCTGTTTCCATTAAACATCCCCCCTCCCCTCCAGCCAGTGGATAGGTTGGTGGGCATGTTGAGGAATTTTAGGTTATTTTATTTTTAGAAGGTGAGAATCAAATTGCCCCAGGCAGTTGGCTGATTTGAAAAATCATCCCTTGAAAACAATGTTGTTCCCTTCCACAGCTCACCATTCTCCCCCCATGGTTTCCCTATCCACCCAGTACAGTGACATTTACTTGCAGGGAAAGTATATGCTTTCCTCTTGACTGTGTCCTACCCTCTTCCATGCTTCTTCCTCCAGTGCCCATATCTAAAATGCCTTCCATGCCCTGGCTGAAATGAGTATAGCTATAGAGGCAGATGCTGGCAAGGTCGAAGCTGGCTGCCATGGTCCCAAAACCATGTGATTCCTCTTCTAAGAAAATGGGGGGAAGCTTAAAAATATGCAGCAGCAGCCAGCAGGGGTGTGCATGGCACCACTATCATTACATATGTGTACTGGCTAGAGGCCCCGCTTTGGGAACGGGGCCTTTTACTACCCGCAGCACATGAAAAGCTCCACAGAGAGCAGTGGATGATACTGCATCAAAGGCGTTGGGGTGGTGCCCATCCTACCAATATACTGGAGCCAACGTGGTCCATACGCCCGCAACGCCGTGTGCAATGCTCGACTCCTCTCCCTAGGTGGCGCTGATGAGCGTCCCTCTCCTGCGTGGCACCATTCTCCTTTCATGCACAGGGGCCTCAGATGCGCATGCGCCACGAGGGGCAGGGCAGGGGGCAGCGCATGCGCCGTGTGTGTTCCTGGCCAGAGGATGAGGCGGCGATGGTGGTCTCACGATCTCCCCACCCCCCAGGTCCCGGTCGCCGAGGTGCCCGGATGTAGTGGATGAGGCAGCGTCAGGCTCGCTCCTGCTCCCGGGAGGTGTAGGCGGCTGGCGAGCGCCCCGAGCCGGGAGCGCCCAGTGCGGGGAGGGAGAGCCGGAGCCTACGCGAGCCGCATCCTCCCCCCGCCGCCTTGCCGAGCGACCGGCCGGCCGGCCAGCTGCCCCGGCCAAGCCGAGAGGCCCCGCTGCCTTCCCCCAGTGCAGCCCCCGCGGAGACGCCCCCCGTGGCCGGGCCTCCCGCCGGGCCCCCGCGTCCTTCCCCCGGGCCCGTGCGCGAGGGGCGGCCCCGGCATGAGCAGCGCCCGGAACAACCGCGTGATGGTGGAGGGGGTCGGGGCCCGGGTGGTGCGGGGCCCGGACTGGAAGTGGGGGAAGCAGGACGGCGGCGAGGGCCACGTGGGCACCGTGCGCAGCTTCGAGAGCCCGGAGGAGGTGGTGGTGGTTTGGGACAACGGCACCGCGGCCAATTACCGCTGCTCCGGGGCCTACGACCTGCGCATCCTGGACAGCGCGCCCACCGGTAAGGGCGCCCGGGCCGGGGGGGGGGACGGGACGCTCCCTTCTATCTCGCCCCACTTGGCAGGGGGCAAGAGGGGCTGGGGTCATCGGCGAGAGCGGGGGTGTTGTGGACTGGACCAGTGGTTTCATCCTCTTCAGGGTCCGAAATCCTCCCACTGGAGTTGATGGTTTGAACTTCGGCCGCGGGGCATTGTAGGCTGGCTCTCGCTGTAGGGGAAGTAGTCTGGACGTCTCTGTTGTGGACTTCTAAATCTTGATTAGATAAAGGTTTAGTAAATGGACAATAGGGAACAGTTCTGCGGGATTGGGTGGGATTGGAGGGAGACGGTGGGGACCCGAGTTTTCTTTCATCTTTACTTTTTATTCTAAAAATATCTCTCAAAGTGGTTCAGTCACTTTGTATTGAGGGCAGCAAGATGTCTGGCAGCAGCTCTTTGTTAGAGCTAAACACATAATCCAATTTAAAACATATTTTACTTACCGTACATTTCTACTATGGAAACCACCATAGCATGTTAACACTCAGGTACCTTTTAAAAACTTATTATTTGAAATTTGGATTCACTCAGCTTGGACAATGAGTATAGAGCTGTTGGTTTAATTCTCATGTTCTTTTGTACTGACACTATGCGGCAATTTTGGTGGTGTACATACTGCAGGGAATGTTCAGGCTAACACAAACCAAAACCCCTGTTTTAATTGAAACTTTCAGAAAAAGGAAAATCCCAGTGGCTTAGTTTTTTTATTTTTTTTTTTATTAAAATTTGGGCATAAGCTTACTGGACAGGATTGGTTCAGAGGAAGGATTATTAGTCAGATTTATTGGAATTCCTAGTGTTTTCTTCTTCATTTCATGTCTTATGTTTGCATTTTGCCTTGAGAAGAGAAAATGAGTGGGAGGAGGCCATCTTTCATTCTGCCAAGGGTCCAAATTATATATACAAAGGAATGATATAGAAAGCTTGTGATGTTTGTTAATTTCTTTAGCAGACTTCATAAGATACAGAAACACAGAACTTACTTAAATGTATTGTTAATACAGATGTGCAATAGAGAGAGAACTTTGGTCATATTGAACACTTGAGATGGATACCCATGATTCTAAATGTGGAACTGTTCTTTTCCACATGTCCTTTTGGTATGGTAGGATTGGACTGGGTATTCAGGAGGGATATGGTTTAAAAACTTAAGCTGAAAATCTTTTAGGAATTGTTACAGAAACAATAGGGAAAGAGTGTGTGTTTCAGTCTTGGATCCTGATTTTGCAAATGTTTATGCTTGTGCTTACCTTCATTCACAGGGAATGGTCTTACTGAAATCAGTGGGCCTGCTCCTGCTTAAAATTAAGCATTTGCATATGTGTCTGCAGGATTGGCACCTTGAATGCCCCAATGTATAGATTTCAAAGGAATATTGTCAACTTGAAATGTATCTGAAAGTTCTTAGCTACTGTAGTTGCAAGTGACTGTGGAAGTTTTCACCACTTTTTTTGTTGTTGCTGTTTTTCAGTTTTTGTATTTTTGACATAACTTGTGGATAATATTAGTTTGTCTCATGAATTAGCCTGATGACAGCATTCTCATGCACTTGTTTGGGAGAAGCTCATATGTTCTCTTCTCTCCAGGCTCCACATGAAGGTGTTTGCCATAAAAGAGGAGTAGAGTTGTTTCTGAGCTTTAGGCTAATGCGTGTCTCCTCTTCATAGAATACCTGCATGGAACCAAGGGGTAGCTGGAGTTGGGATTGAGTGGTAAATCTCTTCTTCATGCCACAGTTCCACATGCCACAGGGTGTGGAAGCAATAGGAATTTGGGAAGAAGGGGAAGCAGCAGGGAGGTAGTATAGTCTAATGGCTAGGGCACAGCATTAGGATTCTGGACCTTTAGGTTCTAATTTTGTGACTGACCTGCTGTGTGACCTTGGCTAAGTCGTGACACCTCTCTGCTGGCTTCTTGTCTTATGTAGATTAAACTCTCTCTCACTGTGTGATTGTCTGTTGTCTAGCATAAGGGGGCCTTGATCTCAGTTGTGGCCTCTAAGTACTACTGTAATATAAACAATAGCAAGAAATTGTGGGGGATGTTAGAATTTGGGAATCAGTACCTCAGTACTGTTAGAGGGGCAAGTGAGAAGGAATCCACAAAGGGATGTGTGCACCCAAACATGTTTGTTGTTGGTTTTGGGTCTGCTCACTGTCCCTTACTGAAAAGACCATTATAAACATCAGCAAAGGAACAGAAAAACCTTCCTTTCAAAAATAAATAAATAAATGTGGTGGTGGGGTCGGAGGGCAGAGAGAAGGGATGGGAAAGAAGTGGGGGTGGGGGGGGAGAACCCAAGCAGGACATATTGTTTGAATGGGGCTGTATCAGAAACTGGATATTTTTTAAATTTTAAGAAAGTTTGAGTTGACAGTGTCTCTAAGGTTATGTCTTCAGTGCAGAATTCAATCAAGTGTAGATAATTTGAGTTAACTTCTCTCAGGTTAGCCTGCTTCCAGTGAGAGCACCGTACTTTGAAATAAGTTGAACTACACAAAGTGATTGTGTTAGCACCTGATGAATTGTGCCAACTTGAGCATTAACCTGTACCCCCTGGCAGGCCAGCCAACTGAGGTTAAGAGCACTGCCATACTTGAGTTAAGGGCTTTTGTGTACAGACAGGGTTCAAGTTAATTCTGCAGTAAAGCAAGCCCAAAATATGTTTCTGGAGATATACAAATAGCTCTGATGTTTTATTATAATATATAATAAAATTAACCCATTTTACACTCCATCATTACTACCAGGATAATATACCAATGAAATAAGTGCATTACAGCTAGATAAATAACCAGAAATCATGGAATGATATTTTTATTCTTCTCAAAATATTGAAATTCATTTTGATTAATGCATAGAGACCTTGAAATGAAATTGCTTGTCATGTAATTCTTTGGGATATACTGTTAATATAGTTAATAGTTAAAGTACTATTTATAAAATAAAAATTCAATTGGTTTTCAAATAACTACAAGTGCGCTAGCTCAATTTTATAATCATTCCTTGTTTTGAATACCTAATGAAAGGAATTCTCAGTATAATACACACTGTGGATTTGTTTCCACTGTTGGAACTTTCTGGTTTTTCTACCAGATTGCCACGAAATCTATGGACTTTGCTATAGAATGTATATGGAATGTATAATCAATTCTATTGATTGAAGTGCTTGAAGCCAAAATCTGTTCCTACTGTCAAACATAAAGAAACGTGAGGCCTGTAAACAGATTTAGACTTCCAAAATAGTGTATTTTCCAAAAATGTGTTTAGTTATATATAAAAAACTGAATTTAATAATTTGATTTCATTACTCACAGGCCTGAGCACTTGTCAATTGCTATGTGCCTACAAAATGTATTTTGACATGTGCTGTTTGTATTTAAAAATTACTTATTTTAAATGTTTGTAGTAGTAGTTGTAGACTGTAATCAGTATTGCAAGGTTATATTAATGCTTCATAAGTATCAAATCTTGTAATTCCCTAGCATTTCTGCAGCTGTCTTGGTTAAAATGAAAATTGTCCTGCTGGATCTTGGGGGAAAATGAGGCTTTTATCTCTTAATTAGCAATCTTACTCCAGACCAGAGTAACATTGCTTACTAAAACTCAGTGTTGTCTGAAGATTGTTCAGTGACTTCTGAAATGAAGTTCTTACTCCATATCTAGAGGTACTGGCTAGACCAGGAGCAGGCAAACTTTTTGGCCCGAGGGCAGCATCAGGATTCATAAATTGTATGGAGGGCTGTTTAGGGGAGGGGGTCATGGCCACAGCCCCTCCTCCTATCTGCCCCCCCCCCTCGGGACTCCTGCCCCATCCAACCCCCCCGTTCCCTGATGGCCCCTCTGGGACCCCTGCCCCATCCACACACACCCTGACCCCTGCCACCCCATCCAACCCCTTCTCTCATTCCTGACTGTCCCCCCGGGACCCCTGCCCCATCCAATCACCCCTTCTCCCTGTCCCTGACTGCCCCCAGAACCCCTGCCCCTGACTGCACCCTGCTGCCCCATCCAACCCCCGCCTTTCCTGACTGCCCCCGGGACCCCTGCCCCCATTCAACCCACTGTTTCCCCTCTGACCACCATCCACCACCCCGAACTCCCCTGCCCTCTATCCAGACCCTTCCCCCGCCCCACTCCCTGCCCCCTTACCGCACTGCCTGGAGCGCTGGTGGCGCTACAGCCACGCCGCCCAGCTGGAGCTGGGCCACCCTGCCGCCACCACGCAGCACAGAGCATTGGGTCAGGCCGGGCTCTGCAGCTGTGCTGCCCCAGGAGCTCATAGTCCTGCCACCCAGAGCATTGCGGCAGAGCAAGCTAGCTGAGGCCGCGGGCGAGGGGGAACAGTGGGGCGGGGGGAGGAGCGGGGGCCGGGCTGGACGGTCCCGCGGGCCGTAGTTTGCCCACCCCTGGGCTAGACACTTCCATTTCAGAGATGAGCTACATTGGTGAGGCAGTTTTGGGAAACATGCTCTTGCTGTATGTGTGTACTTCTTTGTTTTATGGATAAATAGAGATGGAGGCCTCAGTCTTGACATCTGTATGGGCAGACTTTATGCCATCAGTGGGTTTCGTGTGTTGGTATACCATCTGATTGTAACCATTAGGTGTTCAAATGGCAAAGAACAAATCTGTGCCTCAACTTTGTTTCATAGGAAGCATTTTTGTGTTAGCTGTATTTCCGATCATAGTGATATTTCACTGTCATATTGTATACTTGTTTAAATTTTACAGGTTTGCTATTTAGCACAGTTTTCTTCCACAAATATGTTTGTGTTAAACAAAAAAGGAACAGGAAACTTACATAAATCTCAAGTACAAAAATCTCAAAACCATTTTCAGAAATTTTTTAATGCTAATATAAGGCAAGATTTAACCCAAAAATATCACTGACTAATCTGTGATCTGTCAAAGTTATAAAGTGAGTTTCTGCTTCCCTCTTGTGAATACGCACATGGTTAATACAAATAATTTATTGGATTAAAATGTCAGACCCTTCATTAAAAATATCTAGTTTGAAGAGTCATGTTCCACATTTATTTACATCTGTCTTAATAGTTAAGTCCTGCCTTAAATATTTTATAATTTCAGTTGTTGAAACTTTATTTTCATTTAAGTGAACAATAAAACATGTTTTATATTGATCTAGTAACAGACAGCTTGATTCAATCAAAGAGAAAAATTGTGGATTGCCAAGATATTTGAGATGCATCAGAACACCATGTGTTTTGGTTATATTTCTTCTGTATTAATTTTGACCAGATGAATTCTGATGATAATGTAAACAAACATGTATAGAATTATTAAAACAGTGGGGTTTTTAAAAGCGAATCCCCCCCTCATTTGCTGCAGAATCACCTTGATTTTTTTTTTTAGTCTTGTGTCTCTATCTCCCTGCCTGAATTGCTTCTCCTTGGTAGTGCTGATTAGTATCTTGCATGGTGTGGAGGTAGGGTGCATATTACCCCCAACTTTTCTAGAGTAGTCATTTGTAGCCCAACTTTAATTAAAAATGACAAATTCGTCTGCCCCCCCCGCAACTTTCCCATATAAATTGGTCGCGTCTTGGTGATCATTATTTCAACTTTCAGTATTGCACTAAACAAGATGCAATCTTGAATGTGGAGGGAGTTACTGAATCAGGGATGTAAAAAGGAAGCGGAAATAGTCTCTGAAGAGAGGATGATTTTAGATCAACCAAGGAATTTAAACAATGAGGAAAAAAATAAGTTATTTTCCGTAAAGTCCCTCTGAGGTAGGCCCTGGGTTGATATAAGAGGCAGAATAGTAAGTGGTTAGAGATGTTGCAGACTTTACAAGCAAAAAGGAGTCACTTTTATTCACTTTGTCTAATTGGCAGTGTCACTCCGTTAAGACCTCAAAGTAGGAAATAAGGAGTTTGGTGCCTTTGAGTCATTTTTACAATTTAGTGTGGTAAAAATGACATGCCTCCAATACCTGGATGTACAAGGGGGTCCTCAGAAGGCAGCCCTATGGCTGTTTTCCACTGTTCCTGGGCTGGGGGAATCTTCACACACAAGCTTAGATGTTTACCATATATCTTTATAGTCAAAGACAGATAAAAGATGGGGTGAGAAGATATTTGTCTCGGAGCAATGGCCAGATGGGAAGGCAGTTCTCTTCCTCCCCTTTGCGGTCCCCCTCCTCCATGCTGTTGGTAAAAGGAGTACTGATTCCTACCACTGTGGCCACTTTGCACGAGTTTTCCATCTTTCAAATCAGAATCTAGCTAATAGGTGGCTGATAAATTTGAAGCCCTCACTCCCAAACCACTGTTCCTTCTGGACAAGAGAAGGAACCTTTTATTTATGTGGTCTGTTTCCTTTCTAATGTCAGAGATGCCTAGCTGTCTTAAGGCTAGGTAACTGGGGGGGGGGGATTCTCCACTACTCTAACTCTCCTCTAGCATCCATTTTTGCATTGTCCTGATCACTGAATAGCACCACTGCTTATCGCTTCTGGTACTCGTAACATTCCTAAACATTAGCAGGGTAAAGCTGACTTGATTCTTGTCCATTTCACTGCTGTTCACAGGGTTCTGAACAGCAGCAGTGACAGCTTTTAGGCTTGCTTGGTTCTTACTCTGCTATAGCTTGGAAAAGCTATGAGCATATGGATAGGCTTTGGGGCTGTCTTTTGGCAGACTTAGGAAACAATGCTCCAGCGGTTTGCATGTGGTGAAGGTTTGGCAAGTTACCTTAATAACCAAAAGAGCTAGACACTTAATTTTTTTAAAATCAAAGCATAGATTCTATTGAAATAATGGCAGTTGTCCATGAGCGCTTCCTACTGGTCATGGGTAAGTACATTTTTCATTTTTCAAACTGTGGTTTAAAATATAGATGGACAGAATTTAAGCTCCTTTGTTGTCCTACGGATGTTAAATATAAATCAGACTAAAGCATAAACTGTTAGATCCTTAACATAAACTGTGTCATTGCGCAATAGTTGTTACAGTTCCTTATTGATCCATTGATAGAGAATTAACCTGACAGTTAAAACTCCCCAGGAGATTAGTATTTTTGATGAGGATTTCTGACAATTTAATCTCTAGAAGTTAAAGGAAACTTCATTATCTTTCCTCTTAGAATATCTGAATTGAGTATATAGCTGGGAAAGAAAGAAATGTGGTCTGCAATATATATTTAATTGTTGAGAAGGGAAGGACCCATGGACTAGCAACCAGAAAGATGAAGGATAGTCCCCAAACCTCTTCCCTCATCCATAATTCCTTGATTTGCATAGGCTAATATGGTTGCCCCTACTGAACCCTACTTGCTCAAGTATTCTTTGATAAACATTTAACTTAATTTTGGATGGCAATAAAGATCTAAATAGTATTTTTTTAAATCATACTGGTGTCACATTCTTGTTTTCACAGGTATCAAGCATGATGGAACTATGTGTGATACTTGTCGACAGCAACCAATCATTGGCATCAGATGGAAATGTGCTGAATGCACAAATTATGATTTATGCACAGTCTGTTATCATGGGGACAAACATCACCTGAGGCATCGTTTTTATAGAATAACCACACCAGGAAGTGAAAGGTAAAATGTGTGTTTTTTCCTGAGTTTAAATAGAGGAAGTAACTTATTCTAGATAAATAGTTTTTCTAACTGCTAATTTGGTTACTATAAGTTTAGCGATATAAAGTATTTGCTCAAGACACAGATTCTGTTTTCGATTCTGATTTATTTTGCAGCCTTAGACAAGTCACCTAACCTCTCTGTCATGCTTTCTCTCTGTAAAATGGGAATATGGTACATGCCCTTTGTTAAATGCTTTGAGAATTACAATTAAAATCATTATGTAGGTGCTGAGTATTATGGTGTCTCAAACTCAGTATTTCTTTTTTCCTTACAGCATTCTGTACTGTTACTGTGTCAGAGTCCTAATTCACTAGCTCTGCTTCTGTTTGTGATAAGGAAAGAGGACAGAACAGTGTATTTCTTCTTGGAAAAGAAAGTTTCATATACAAGTAATGTCAATGAAAAGTCGTCATTCTTTCTGTGAAAGACTGAGACTGCTTTTTCATATATTTTCTGAAACAAATACACATTAAGTATAGTGTTTTTCATACCTGAACTTTTACATAGCAGGTATACATTTGGGGAGACATGAAATTGGAGCTTCCAGACTGTCCAGTAGAGTCTGCAGTGTATTTTTCTGTTCATTTATCTTTGAAGCCCAACCATGACCACTTAAATGCCAACAGTAATTGCTTTATTAACAGATCATCTATCTGTGCATTTCTGATGTTTGTACCAATGTAGTATACTGGCACCAAAATACATAATGTCAACAGGATATCTGAATTAGAAACAGGATTATGACTTTGCTGGAAGATGAGGCATAAAGGATAAGTTGGGCCAGTGAGGGGAAGATGTCTTTTTCAAACACAAGTCTTTAATAATATTTAATAGAATACAGAAAATGACCTGGAAGA
Organism: Trachemys scripta elegans; assembly: GCF_013100865.1. NCBI lineage: Eukaryota > Metazoa > Chordata > Testudines > Emydidae > Trachemys > Trachemys scripta. The sequence continues at coordinate 203,020,856 of NC_048299.1, forward strand.
GAGAGTGATTTCTATACAAATTTTTTTTTTCTTTCAAATCTGCTTCTGTTTAAAATCCCATTGTATTGATAGGCAGAATAGTCTTCTTTATATTGCTTGATAGTTGAACTTTCCAGTCCCTTTTAAAAAGAGGTATTTGATGTAGCCAAAATGTTTCTATGAGTTAGTCTGTTCTAGCACATGCCCTTTTCGCCTTGTTTTCAGAGATAAGCAGTGATAGCAATCCATAGGCTCACCATATACTTATGTCCTCTTAATGCTCATCCCCTTAGCTTCTTCCTGTAGCCCACTTTGACTTCTGCCTTGATGATGTAGCTCATATACACAGAAAGGCTCCGTTAGGTTCCAGAAACCTGTTGCTGTTGGATCCACTTTGCTGTGAAAAATGAACTGAAAATATTTAACTTTTTTTGCAATGGAATTTGAGGGAAGGTTCAAAAGATGTGTTCAGAGATATTCCATTATTCTTTGGTGAAGATAAACTGAGAGTTCAGCCAATTTAATTCCTGAATCCAGAATAGTATGGTGAACTACATGCAGATGTCAAATCTACTATTGATAAATCTCTGTTTTGTAGACATTTTAAAAAATTTTTGACAGAAGGCTAAAATCCTGTTCCAAACAAAACATCTCTTTATGGACTCCGTCACACTCATTCATTTGTTGGATAGGAAAAGTAGAAGGAATCACTAACAAGACTTTTGATCTGCTGTTTGCATAGTTTGCAATAGCAGCTTATTCCTCTGTGGCTCCTCATCTGCTGATTGTGATAAATTCAGCAGGAGAGTTTTATTCTCTTCCCAAAATGGTTGTGGGGCTGTGGGGGTGGAGAGGAGGAATCTAAGGTTCTGCTTAGATTAAAGATATGCTTTGTCTGCCAAAAATCTCAGGCTTCATGTCATCGTCACTTTTAGGGAACAGAGTGGCAGAGTATGGGCATTCAGAATGGTGGCTCTTCAGAGAAAATTTTAATTTTACCTGTTCAGGTCTGTCCCTAACTCCACTTGCAGTCAAGAAAGTATCCTGTTCAGGCAGATCTGTTGGGGACATGTAACTTAAATTCTGCAGAAAATTGAGGGTGGGCAGGAGAAGAGATTTTGAGAACAATTTTGCACTGCAGAAAAGTAAGAGTGATGGAAGACAAGTTGAAATATTGAGTGAAGGATTCCAAAATGTGCAATAGGAAGAAAAAAAAATTGTCAAATGACCTCCAATATGAAAACAAGGTGGAATAATAGCCAGATACCAAAATATAACTGTGATGGGTCCTGCCACCTGATACTGGAATACAACTGAGCTCTCTGTTTTCCTAATCTGGGCTCCCTCCTCACAATGTGCAAAGCCCTCCAAGCTTGCACTCAAACCATCATCCACAGGCAGGGACCACACCCAGCTGTGTTCATGAATGCATGCACCAACAATAGAGAGGCTTCAGCCAAAATACCTCAACCTCCCCAGCCTAGGATGCCAAAGCTATATCTTCCTGCCCTGGTCAAAAACATGACCAGTATATGAGAGTTATTACCCAGTCTGCCCCTTCCATCGATGTGGAGAGGAATATGCACAAAGTCTTTGTTAACTGAGCTGCGATTTTTTTTTCCCCCCCCAAACACTTCACTCACACCACACTGTTTTAGGTAAAAAATATAAAATAGATTTATTAACTACAGAAATACAGATTTTGAGTGATAAGTGACAGCAAACAGATCAAAGTAGATTACCTAGCAAATAAACAGAAACGCAATCTAAATTTTATACAATACACAGGTTTTGACAAACAGTGTCTCACCTTGTTAGATAGTACAAGCAGTTTGTAGATGTTTTATACACAGGCAGGAATCCTCTTTTCCAGCCTGGGTCCAGCACTTCTTTCTTTCTCAGGTGTTTCCAGGTATTGAGTTGTAGAGGGAGTGAGGCCTCTTGGTGATGTTACTTCCTCCTTTTATAGTTTCTTCCATAAGGCGGGAACCCCTTTTGTTCCAAGCCAAGTTCCCAGCCCAGTTTGTGGAAAAATACAGGTATCAAAATGGAGTTCAGTATCATGTGGTCTGGTCACATGCCCGTGCATGCTTGATGAGTCATGGCAGCCATTAGCCATAGGCTGTCCTCACCAGGGGATGCTTCAGACAAGCCTTTTCCATGGCCGTTGTCTTTGTTTATGTGCCATTAGCTCTGTCTAGCTTCTTCATTGTTGTACCTGCAAGGCTTGTTGTGGGTGCTTCCAACTTCACAACATCTTTCAGTAACACACACATAGCAAAACTTCATAACTTCACATACGATAGCACATACAATCCAACAGAATATTAACATTCAACGGATCAAGACTTTTAGAATGATACCCCACAAGGTATACTTCATACAAAACATACCATAATTCTATGACTGTGATGAATATGGGGGTGCCAGGGTGTCACAATAACTGCCAGAATAAAAAGACAATACAGAATTAGGGGAAAATACAGATTTACGTAGATCTTGAAATTTGCTGACGGGGCAAAAATACATTGTTTATAAATGAGTTTGCATGCTTCTTTACTGACCTTAACAATATCTGATAATATCCGTATGTAGGTGTTAGCATCATATTGCCAAAACAATAAAATATATTATCAGGAACCCTGGAGATAGAAATCCAATTATCTTAATATTACTTAAAATATTAATTGCAAAAAAGTAAAATTTAGACATGGAAAGAAGAGCTTTTCACCATGTGACTCTTCAGAATGCTGAATTTTCAATAGTGTGCTGAGCTTTCTCATAAAGATGAACTTACTCACTTAACCCTGCATTTCCTAGTTCTTTTAATTTTGTAGGATCTTTTAATGTTCAGTAATGTTATGTGTTGGTTAAATGCTCCATTTCAGGACCTTGTGTGTGTTGCTTTTATTAACTTGTCATTTGATTTTTAACTTTAGGGTGCTGTTAGAGTCTCGTCGTAAATCAAAGAAAATTACAGCAAGAGGAATCTTTGCAGGTGCCAGGGTGGTACGAGGAGTTGATTGGCAATGGGAAGATCAAGATGGTGGCAATGGACGTAGGGGGAAGGTAAAAGCGAAAATGGTTTAAATAAGAAAATACATCACATATTACTTATGGGTAACAAGTGCTTAGATTATGTTGCTATAAACTTGTGAAACATAAACGTTGTTTACCATTAAAGTGTTTGTTTTAAAATGGGTACCACTTATACTGCTGTAAGTTATAATAGAACAGGCGTTCTCAAACTGGGGGTCGTGACCCCTGAAGGGGTCATGAGGTTATTACATGGGGGGTTGCGAGCTACAGCCTCCATCCCAAACCCCGCTTCATCTCCAGCATTTATAATAGTGCTAAATATTTTAAAAAGTGTTTTAATTTATAAGGGGGTGGAGGGTGTTGCACTCAGAGGCTTGCTGTGTGAAAGGGATCTCTGATACAAAAGTTTGAGAACCACTCTTATAGAATGTAGTCTTGAGCTTAAATGATCAAAATTGAAAATACGAGACTTGCAGATTATTTCAATTCCCTGTTTTTGGAATGTTCATAAAAATAAATATTTTGGGTGAGCTTTGGGACCATTCAGGAGTTCATGTAAAAACTAACATGCTCAGACATACCCACTCAATCAACCTTCATAACAGGGGATTTTGCTTTCTCTTCACTGCTATCAGAGAAAACAAGTTGTTCTGTATATCACTGGCTCAGCAGGTTATTTTAAAATTTAAGTGCTTACTTAACAGGTTTCTACTTTGTGATCTATTATTTTGGGGGCTCTTCCAGTTTTATTAGATTTGGGCTTTTTTGGAGTTTAGACAATTCTGGAAGTTCTTTAGTTGAAGGTACTACATTACTGACTTGTTCATTAAATAGTTTTGTGTGTTAGCCTGATGTCTTGAAATAAAGATCTCTTCAGCATGTTAGCACTTAATATAAAATCAGATGCAGTTCTGTTAATTGACAAATCATGACTCTAGGACAGGGGTGGACAAACTACAGCCTGCGGGATTGCCACCCCGTGGTGCTGCGGGCCCCACCCTGCTCCCGGAAGCGGCCGGCACCATGTGCCTGCGGCCCCTCAGGGAGCTGTGGGCAAAGGGCTCCGTGTGCTGCTCTCGCCTGCAGGTACCGCCCCCCGCAGCTCCCATTGGCTGGGAACAGGGAACTGCGGCCAATGGGAGCTTTGGGGGAGGTACCCGCAGGCGAGGGCAGTGCACGGAGCCCTCTGTTCCCCCCATCTCCCCTCCTCCAGGGGCCTCAGGAATGTGGTGCTGGCTGCTTCCGGGAGTGGTGCAGGGCCAGGGCAGGCAGGCAGGGAGCCTGACCGGGCCAGAGCCCAAACCCTGAACCCCTCCTGCACCCCAACTCCCTGCCCTGAGCCCCCTGCTGCACCCATCCTGCACCCCAACCTCCTGCCGCACCCTTCCTGCACCTCAACCTCCTGCCCTGAGCCCCCTCCCGCACTCTGCACCCCCTCCTGCACCCAACCCCCTTCCCTGAGCCCCCTTGTACACCCCGCACCCCTCCTCTGCCCCAACCCCTTGCCCTGAGCTGCTTCCTGCACACCGCATCCCCGCCCACACTCCCTCCCGCACCCCAGCCCCCTGCCCCAGCCCTACATTCATGGCCCTGCATGCAATTTCCCCACCCAGATGTGGCCCTCAGGCCAAAAAGTTTGCCCACCCTGCTATAGGAAACAAAAACTGTAAAAAACATGCAGGAGAATTAATTATATGCCCAGAAGAACTTGATATAAATGTGGATTTTAAACAGAAAGTAAGGCATAGTATAATTAACATACATAAAAGAGAGATTATAGAAAATGAGAATAAGTTTTATTGTTTTAGTGAATTGATACATTGAATCAAATTTATTTTGCAGTCTAAACATAATTTAAATAAATTATTTTGCTGTGCAAGCATAGTTACTGTGTATTCTGGTATTATGAAAAATCTATATACAATCTGGAGTTAGCTATTTTGGGATCCGGTGATTACTAAAGGGAAACAACAAACTTGAAATCCAATTTTTAAAACTTAAGTTAAAAGGAGTTTGATATGGCACATTGAGGCAATATCTCCCTGACAATTTTTGTGTTTTTTCCATTACATTTTCCTATTTATTAAAACAATTTACAATAAATCTGTTATTGATATATGGAAGATCTACACAGAGGAACTTAAAAGCAATAAATGGGAATTTAATTAAATACTGAATAGTCATTTTCACCATTTCCTCCATGAAACCTGAAAAATAGAAATATTTCTTTTTTTTCAGTGGTAGTAATCATGGGTGTTGTAGCGATGGTAACACATTTGGAGATGAGTAACTTAATCACATAGCACCATATATTACTATGGCATGTTACAAAACAAAGATGGCATTACTGCTCTGAAGAGCTCACGCACTTTAGGTCCTTCTCCTGCAAACACTTGTTCACTTAACTTTAACCAGTGGGACTATTTTCATGCTTAAAGTAAAGCACAGGAACAAATATTTTCAGGATGGGGTCTACGGTAAGAAAAGAGGGAGACAGCAAATAGTGAGAGAGGCTTTTGGATAAGTGTTGGGAGAGACAATACATTCATAAAGATGTTTGTGTTATGGATACCTCTTCAGAGTTGCATTTGTACATGGCATCAGATTTCAGAAATGCAAAGAAAAAATAGATACCCAATATTTTCATCTTCACTCCCCTTCTGTCCTGGTATTTAAAGACTCGGATTAGAATTAAAATTGGGTCATATAATACAGACTTCTACCTGTAGGCCACCAGCCTGATGTAACCAAACTAGCTTAAAACAAAAACAAGTTCTGAGAATAAATTGTTGCCATTTTTGGTATTTTTAGTGAAAGTTTTTTTCTTGTAAAAACATTGTAAACCAGTAAATTTCATTTTGTACTTCTCTTCCATTTTTAAACCGGTTTACTTGAAAAATATGTATCTTATGGAAGTGGCAATCTGGATGTTTATTTCCTAGGGGTAGCATTAATTAAGGTGTATGAACGTTGTTGGTAGAAAATGATAAAATGGCATTGGGGAACTGGAGTTCTGGTTTAAAAAAAAAAAAAGCTTCAGTAAACCCTGCTGTATCATGCTTTTAACTATAGGTAGAAGTGGTGGAGGAAGTTTAAAGTTCAAAATATGTTGCTAAACTTTTGTAACCTATTTTTCTATTTTTAAACTCAATAGGTAACTGAAATCCAGGACTGGAGTGCATCAAGCCCACACAGTGCAGCATATGTTCTATGGGACAATGGCGCTAAAAATCTTTACAGAGTTGGCTTCGAGGGCATGGTAAGGAGTAAAGCAACACAAAGGGTAAAATACTTGGAGGAGGGGAGGGTAGTAAGAATAGCTTATGCTGTGCTTTTGTTCTCCTTTTGTGATATCCTTCTGTCCGTTTCCATACTGTTAATCATTGTGAATACAGCTGGATGGATCATGAATATGCATTAGGAAGGAAGTCTGATCTGAGAGTTTATTAAACATCGGTGCAAATCATTTAAACTTTAGAGCTAGCTTCTTCCTGAATAGAACAGATATTTACATTTGCAAATGCAATTTTCCTCCCGCCATTAATGTTTTACTTTAATTAGAATTGGTAAAAAATAGAACTATTTATTTATAAACTTCCTTAAAAGGCCCTAACTTTTTCTTTAATGCCTCAGAACTTGGTTTTTGAAAATCTCCGTAATGCCAAGTGTCTAGATTAGAAACTCCGCAAGTCTCTCAGTTGTCATTTAATTTTCACTGTGAAGAACACTCAAAACATTTTCAGATAGTTTTAGAATATTTTTTTTTCCTACTTTGGAGCTATTGTATTTCAGACTTTAACACTAAATTTCTCATTTTGATTTCACAACTTTTAGAGTATAACCAGACCACAAAAAGTGGGTCAGGTGTGGTAATGAGACTTCTGTTGATATCTCTGTTTCCTTTTTATATGCTCTTACCCTAGTGCAGATCAACGAAAAGTTTCCTTGATTGTCAGCTGCTGAGACATATTAATGAGCATTATCATTGCATCATTTGTTTTAAAAATAAAAAAAAAAAAAAAAAAAGAGAGAAAAAAAAAAAGTCTTGGTTATATATTGCAGAAGGGAGATATACTAACTTACATTAGAATGTCCTTCTGTCATATTCCTGCAACAAGAATTAAATTTAACATGTTGACAAAGCAGCTTTTGTAAAAATAGTAAATTTTGCAATATCAGCACTTATAGGATAAAATGTAGTTTAATTTAGGACAAAATCAAAATATAGTACACCTCTACCCCGATATAACGCGGCCTGATATAACACGAATTCAAATATTACGCGGTAAAGCAGTGCTCCGGGGGGGCTGCGCCCTCTGGCGGATCAAAGCAAGTTCAATATAATGCGGTTTCACCTATAATGCGGTAAATTTTTTTGGCTCCCGAGGACAGCGTTATATTGGGGTGGAGGTGGACTTGTTACTTCTCCATCTGCTTTTAATCTGATTATACTTCTTAATTGACTGAAGAGGCTCATATTCTCAAAGGGGAATATTTATAATTGGGAGATTTATTAATATTCTTAGAATACTGGCTAAATAGATATTAGAGCTCTTAATAGTCCAACCATAAATAGAATGGTTTAGTATGTGGAAGCCTCTTTGATAGATACTACTTTGTACAAATCAGAGATGTTTGATCAGCCATTTAATAAAGAATAGTAACCCATTTTTAAAAAGAAGCTTCAATTAAAAAAAACTGCAGTGGCATTTTTGTATCAAATGTGCTTTAATTTTCCATATTGACAGTTTATTTTTCACATTGTACATCTTGGTATAAATCAGTTTCTTCAGTAACTTCCTATTTGTTTCAAAGTGTTTGTGTTTATCAGTCATAACTGTGGATGGAAACAGAACTGAGGCTTCAGCATTGTCTGTAGCAAACTGGAACTGTCCACATAACAAGTTTTTTAGCTATAATTTTGTGACCAGAAAGTGGACATGATCACTTAAGATACCAAGAAATATGGTTTAGTGCTGCCATCACAACCACCTTTGTGCATCCACACCTACCAGCTACACCATATTTATTAATTTTGGGACAATTAGGGCAGCTATCTCATGGTGCCTAGGGAAGTGATTGACTGCTAAAAGGACATGTGTTCAGAGAAGCATCAATAGCACTCGGGGCAGCACAGCGTGGTGGACTCTACTACATGGAACTGGGAGGAAGGCCTGCACTCAAACAATACGGTGCTGGTTAAAGGAACACAGCCATCTGCCATCTTATATCACTGGCAGAGGGGAAATGTGGTTAACTGACCATGGTTGCTAAAAGACTTTAAACATTTTGTTTGGATCCAAAAACAAGTTAGAGACACCACTATGGGGTGCCTTAAACCTACACATTTCTAAAATAGATCTTATTCCCTGGGAATTCACTTATTCACTCAGCTACCAAATTTCCTTTGCTTAATAACTTTAAAAATTGTTTGCATTTCTACAATGTTCATTATAGGCTCAGCCTTTTCTTTCTTTTCGTTACGAAGGACCTTCCCCTCAATTGTGGAGAGTTTGGAAGAAATAATCTGGGTTTATAATCCATTAATGTCAGAGTTCTCTGTAAGTTATCTCTGTGTGTGGGTATTTGTCAGCAAGGTTTGAATAGCTACAGTGCTGAGAGGGTGAAGGAAACCGAAAGGATCCATTGCCCCTTGTTTTCCTTTTGGCATTATTTTAATTTTTTTTTTCTTCCTGACTGCCATCTGAGGCATGTTCAACCACACACATTGTGCGTTACCTTAAAGTATTACATCAAAGTTCTCTGAGAGAATTAAAAACAAAGCTTATTGACACACAGTTAATTTTTTGAATAAGTAAGAGAAATCTGTCATTACACCTAGGATATTGCTGCGGAATTTCATACACAGAATTAGGGTAGAACACTACAGTAGAGGAAACTGTCTCATGGATCAGACCAGTGGCCTATCCACTCCAGTAATTTGTCCCTGGCACTGATCAAACCTGATGCTTTAAGAGGAAATTGCAAGAAACCATACAGTGGACAATTATGGAAACTTTTCATAGGGGTGTTTTCATTTTAACTCAGTTTGCAGTTGGCGTATGGCCTGAAGCGTAAGGGTTTTAATCCTATCTAATGTTCTTGGCCTCTTTTGCCATGTAAATCCTTTTTTGAAATCTGCTAAACTCTTGGCCTCAACATCATGTGGCAATATATATTAATTATGCGTTCTGGAAAATATATTTCCTTTTACCCATTTTAAATTTGCTGTCGTTCAGTTTAATTGAAAAGCTCCTTGTTCTTGTAGAGAGAGAAGAGGGTAGTTTGGAGTGTCTGATACATCTTCTCCATATCATTCATTACTTGGTCTACCTCCGTCTTTTCTCTAAACAGTCCCAATATTTTCAGTCTTTCCTGATACAGCAGACATTTATTGTTTCTAATTATTTTTGACAGTTATCTCTGAACACTTGTTTCTGCTGTCATTTTTGGCATGGGGTGATCAGTCTCATTTCTTGTTTTTAAATAGCCATCTTTCTAAAGTTTAGTGTCAATATTAATTTTTGGCATGATTCCATGGCATGAACAACTATAGTGAGGTACTAGTGGGTTGACCATTGTTACTGCTTCATTCAAGTTATGTGTGTCCTTTAGGATTAAGTTAAAAATAGAATAAGTTTTAATAGGCTGGCCTTTAAATCAGTGGTACAAAATTGTTAAAGTTACTACTTCAAGAAAAAATCTACTAACTTTGCTTTGGTGCATGAAGTATCAATATTTTTATTATCATGGTAATCAGGAAAAATCCTTGAGCAAAAGGAGGAGTGGAATTTTGAAAAGTGTTGGTTAAGCATAATATAAAGAAGAGGGAAGATGATAGTTCTGTTGGTTTTGACTTGAATATCCCTTGTTATGTTGACAGAACATGGAGAGAATTGCTGTAAACTGATGCAATCTGAGATTTTGCTTACTTAGAATGCGTGTATATATTAAAGGTTTTTATCTATCCAAGAATAAGCCATACATATTGGAAAGCTGTCTATGCTTCTGCAGGTACAATACCAGATTCTCTAAGATACTGACCAATATCCAGGGGTTCTCAAACGGGGGGTCAGGACCCCTCACGGGGTCGCAAGGTTATTACACGGGGGTCTTGAGCTGTCTGCCTCCAACCCAAACCCCACTTTGCTCCCAGCATTTATAATGGTGTTAAATGTATAAAAAAGTGATTTTAACTTATAAGGGGGGGTCGCACTCAGAGGCTTGTCACCAGTACAAAAGTTTGAGAACCACTGTTACACACTGTATTGTGCTGTGAACACAAGTGTATGAAACAAACTACTATGTGTATTTACCCTATAAAATCCTGGTAAAGTGGATGAAATCTTGAAATCAAGTCTTTTTATGGACTCAGTGTAGTACAAATAGTCTGTACTGACAATATACTTCATTTATACTGGTACTGTATCAGAGGAGCTGTAGGAGTATAAAATTTGGTGCACAGTTTTAAAAATGAATATATATTTATACTGGCATCTGTTCTCATGCATGTGTGTATATATAGTATTATTATTAAATAGTGGCATATAGCTTTAAGAAGCTGAGAATTTATTTGAGAGAAGGATTCAAATCATACTGTTTCTAGCGCCTAGAGATAGTAGTGGCTAGGAGGTGGTATTGTGTGTTTAAAGGGATGTAAGCATTATATTTGTCACTATCTTAAGGATCAGGAGAGGCATGAATGGATTTCAGTTCATCTCTCTTGCTAGAGGAGAGTCTCATTTCAAGAGGCCTGGGGAAGTGGGAGAATGAGATAAGGCCTTTATGAAAGCACGTTTAGCTTGTATATCTTCCACCACCTGTTCTTTTGTTCTCTCTCTCCCATTACTATAGTCTGACTTGCATTGCCCAATCAGTTTTCTCTTCCCATCTCCTCAAACATAGAATGACCTTTGCCTGATGGGAATTGTGTTCCATAAAGAGTAACACCAGATGGTAGCAATTTAGATTAGGGGATATGCAGAAGCTAAATGAAGGGGAAATTATGAGAACTTTTAATTGGGTTTATACAGTAGCTGTTCTTCACATTTAATTTTTTTCATATTATGGGACAGGCCCTTTTGGAGAAATAGCCAGTAGAACTTTTTAAATAAAAAAATCTGATGTTAGTTAAAACACAGAATTCTGAAAGCAACCAAAATACCTTTTATTCTGCTTTTTCTGATATTCTCCAGGGCCCAGAAGTTAGAAGTCATTTTACTCCTCCATAATAAGTTAAAATGAATGTCATAAACATCTTACACAAAAAATGTATAGGGTTTATAATGGTAACACTGACAAATCCTTACCCAAGCTGATGCTGCGCAGGCAAGGCTATCATGTCCAGTATGGTATTCAGACATTTCTGATTTCTGTAGTGTTAATTTTGTGTTCTTCCTCTACTTGTATAGATTGCTGCTTTTTTTTTTTTAAGAAACGTAACATTGTGAAACAGTTTAAAGTTTCTCTTTGCAATTCTAATAGCAATTATGAATATGATGTCTCTTGGTCACTTTAGTTTATCAGCTCCTAAAAGCATTAATTTGAGCATTAAATTTAAAGCATTTAATAATACTGGGTAAAATTTATCAAATCCTATCAATGCCTAGGCTTGTCTTAAAGGAATAGGTAGTAGAAATAGATGGGTTACAATTTTGGAAAATATTTGAAATTTTCTTTGCATTCTGAATTGGCATAATGCATTAATTTTTGTATGCATGAGCTTTTCAGCCTCTGATATTTCAGTGTATTTCTGTTCTGATTTCACTGATTTATGTCAACCTGCAAGTTCACTCTGTTAAAACTAAAGCTGTCTAAATATCTTTCTTTAGTCTGACCTGAAATGTGTTCAGGATGCCAAAGGAGGCTCTTTCTACAGGGACCACTGTCCTGTGCTAGGTGAGTTGGAGAAGGAAAGAAATAGATAGTTTTAAGTAAATAGAAACATTTTAGTGCCCCAAGTCAGTGTTTGTTTGAGAACTGAAGCAAAATCAGTCAACGTTCCTTAGCAGCATGCACCAAATAATTGAGATTTGAATGGTGACATTTCTGTGCATTACCATGGTTAAATGCTGCAATGATAATTGGTATCTTAATTGATACGTTTTAACTGTCTGTAGATATGTTTGATGTCAAACAGTATACCAAATATGTAGCTGCTAAGTTGTTAAAGTTGGCTGTCTAGTTCATGTTTCTGGCTTACATGTGCTCAGCCTTTAGATTTTTCTCTTAATAGCAAAAGATAACTGCACAGTATTGTAGAATGGTTTAAACATAATTTTAATGCAATATTGCGAATTTGATGGTAAACATGAAGTCATCAGCATTAAAATTTCTAACTAAATATCTATAATTTGTCATAGTGGCTTATTCTGTTACATAGGTTGTGAGCTATTCTATAGACCGTATATACTCGTTCGTAAGCCAAATATTTTTGGTAAAAAAGTGACGCATCAGAGAGCGGGGGATCGGCTTATAAACGAGTCTACACCAAAATTTGATGATTTTAAACTCTGTGGAATCATTGAATTGAATACACCTCTACCCAGATATAACACGAATTCAGATATAACGCGGTAAAGCAGTGCTCCGGGAGGGCGGGGCTGCGCACTCCGGTGGATCAAAGCAAGTTCGATATAATGCGGTTTCACCTATAACACGGTAAGATTTTTTTGGCCCCCGAGGACAGCGTTATATCGAGGTAGAGGTGTATCTAATACATGGTCGTTTTGTTTACCTGGAGCGTCTGCAGACATGGGGCCCTCAGCTCCCTGTGGCTGCGATTCACCGTTCCCAGCCAATGGGAGTTGTGGGAAGTGGTGCGTCACATCCCGTAACTCCCATTGGCTGGGAACGGCGAACTGTGGCCACAGGGACTTGAGGGGCTCCATGCCTGCAGACGCTCCAAGTAAACAAAACGTCCCGACCTGGCAGCTGGGAGCCAAAGTTTGCCAACCCCTGAAATACAGGGTTGGCTTATGAAAGGGTCATACAGTTTTTGCTGTTTTTACCTAACCATCTTGGGGGGTCGGCTTATAAATGAACGGGCTAATGAACTAGCATATACAGTAGGTTCTATATACATTCTATACATTGCACTCACCACTCTAGTATCTAAGCTGCGTAGTGGTATATGGGTGTACTTTATTACAAAAGTAGTTGCAGGCTATGTTTGGTTTTTGAGGTGTAGGTGAGTTAAGAGATAAGGTCCAGGAAGGTTTGGTGCAGAAGTTCCTTAGTGTATATATAGTAGACAACATATGTAGACCTTGACTTAAGAGGGAAGGGAATGTGCCAAGTAGCACATCTTTACAACTGTGCACTTTGCAGGTGTTAGATACCTTCTTGAAGTTACCTTTATTGCACTTACAGATGTTGATTTGGATATTTAGTGTTCTTGTTTCTTTCATTCAATTTCAGGTGAGCAAAATGGTAACCGGAATCCTGGTGGGCTGCAGATTGGTGATCTGGTAAACATTGACCTTGATTTAGAAATTGTACAGTCTTTGCAGCATGGTCATGGGGGATGGACTGATGGCATGTTTGAGACCTTAACCACCACTGGCACAGTTTGTGGCATTGATGAAGATCATGACATAGTAGTACAGTATCCAAGCGGCAACAGGTTTGTTACATATTCTCAAACCTTTCCTCTGACAGACTTCCTTTAACTTCACAAGTTGCAGGGCCTGAATTTTTTTTTTTTATTTTTTTTTTAATACCCTTCTTTGGTTCTCACCACATTCCCACCATCCAAATAAGAGTTTCTGTCTTCTTCCTGGCTTGTGTAATAAGGGGTTCCTATCTACCAGAACCCAATGATTAAAAACCTTTCTAGCATGTGTAAGAGATTTTGATGGGAAAGAGATTATTTGCCATTTTCTCACCTTTAAACTGCCTTTAGTTTAATATTTGTGATGTTTATATGACGTCTTTTTTTCTAAAATGTCCCTTTAAGTTTTATTTTAATGTATGTTGCCTATCAGATAAAGGTATTTATTAAAGTTATTAATTCTCTAAGTAATTAAAATGGTTACTTCCAAAAATTTCACAATATGAATGTTTCACAGCTCCATGCACTAAGCATGAAGCCATGATTGCATATAGCTCTCAGTAGTGTATCTGTTTATTTCTTTTGTCTGTGTCCTTAGGGAGCATTTTTTGAGAACTAGTGTACTACCATACATTAGAGGCTAATGTGATACTTATGTCCAGCATGAAGGCAGACAATCCCTTGATTCATATGTAATACGTATTGCCAAATGTGACCACTGGAGAACAAATTAAGACTCCCAGTAATTTCAACATATCTATACTATATTCCATATAACAATAAATTTAAGCATCTCTGAGTTTATTTATTGTGCAAGGCTATTTATCTTTACGGATTTTGTTCCAAATATAAAACTGAATAAGTATGTATGTATGTATACATACATACATACATATGTGTATACTTATTCAGTTTTATATTTGGAACAAAATCCGTAAAGCTAAATAGCCTTGCACGATAAATATACTCGGAGATGCTTAAATTTATTGTTATGGGATTTCACAGCAGAGTCCATCTGCTTAGTGTGGTACTTTGTACTTCGTATCCTTGTTTCTCTTCCAAATTGTTAATCCAAGCTGCAAATTTATCGCCTCTTGGGTTTGAACAGGTTGTTGCTTTCTGAAGATGCTGCTCTTACAAAGGAGAGTGAGGCATAAGTGGTTCTGATCTCCAATGGCTAAGCTAGAGGATATTGCTTTTCTGATATGTGAGCATGCATTGCCTTCCCAGTTTGCTAATGTAGTAAAAAGCATAAGGAAAATCATGTGTAGCTGAAAGTGATCACTTACTTTTCTCAATCTGAATATGTTTGTTCAGTTACATTTGTGACAGGTTGGATCACAGAAACCCCCTGGGGGCTGCCAACTGATGTGCCAAGACTACTTCTGCCCCTGCTTTCCCTGCCCTCCCAGCTTGGGACTTCAGTGCCCTGCCTGGTTTGAGCCAGACCTGCTAGCCTGCTGCAAACCCAGACCCAGGTCTGAACCACGTCCCCTAACAGCTGTAGGCTTAAACTGAAAGCAGCTTAAGAAGTGTTCCTGTCTTTAACACTCAGATGCCCAATTCCCAATGGGGTCCAAACCCCAAATAAATCCGTTTTACCCTGTATAAAGCTTATAAATTGTTCGCACTCTATAACACTGATAGAGAGGTATGCAGAGCTGTTTGCTCCCTCCCCCCCCCCCAGTATTAATACATACTCTGGGTTAATTAATAAGTAAAAAGTGATTTTATTAAATACAGAAAGTAGGATTTAAGTGGTTCCAAGTAATAGCAGACAGAACAAAGTGAATTACCAAGCAAAATGAAATAAAATAAAACATGCAAGCCTATGCCTAGTACAGTAATAAAACTGAATACAGATAAAATCTCACCCTCAGATGTTTCAATAAGTTTCTTTCACAGACTGGATGCCTTCCTAGTCTGGGCACAATCCTTTCCACTGGTACAGCCCCTGTTCCAGCTCAGGTGGTAGCTAGGGGATTTCTCATGATGGCCACCCCATTTGTTCTGTTCCACCCCCTTATATAGCTTTGGCACAAGGGGGGAATCTTTTGTCTCTCTGGCCCCTCTAAATGTAAAAGCACCAGGTTAAAGATGGATTCCAGTTCAGGTGACATGATCACCTTACTGTAAGACTTCATTACCCACTTGCCAGCACACACACGTATACAGGAAGACTTACAAGTAAACAGACATCTACAGACAATTGTCCTGGTTAATGGGAGCCATCAAGATTCCAAACCACCATAGGCCCTCAGAGTTATAGTTCATATTTCTAGTTTCAGATACAAGAGTGATACATTTATACAAATAGGATAAGCACACTCACTAGATTATAAGCTTTGTAATGATACCTTACAAGAGACCTTTTGCATGAAGTATATTTTAGTTGCATTATATTCACACTCATTAGCATATTTTCATACAATCATAGAGTGCAATGTCACAACATTAAGTTACAATAGCTATTTATTTGGGTTTTGTTTTTAATAAGTTATCTTAACTTTTAGGCAGCTGTCTTTTAGCAAACGAGTTAGTTGTAGGGAGAAATGGTGTGAGTCCTCCAGTCTCATGATTTCTTAGAAGATATACTTTGTGTGATGATATTAAAAGCCAACCTGTAACTTGTTCATTGAAATATAGAGGCTTCTTACACAAACACATATATTTGTAATCTTTGTATTTCTCCAAAATAAGAAAGCTCCATATTTCTAAAACAAAAGTGAATGGAAAGAGAATTGTATAGTGCTCAAAAGTGTTAGGCATTTGATTGAGAACAAATTCATTCCCTACCATAGTAACCTTTTAAGCAACAGTTGGATTACAAAATCTGCTTATGGTTTACTGGGGCTGTGGTACTAGACACACAGGGACTATCTGCAGAAAAATAGCTCTGGACGCACATGTTTGTCTTAAGGCATGGCTACACTTGCAAATGTAGAGCGCTTTGAGTTAAACCAGCCTTCTTAGAGCGCAGTAGGGAAAGCACTGTAGTCTGTCCACACTGACAGCTGCAAGCACACTGGCGTGGCCACATTTGTGGCACTTGCAGTGGCATTGGGAGCAGTGCATTGTGGGCAGCTATCCCACAGAGCATCTCTTCCCATTCTGGTGCTGTGGCTTGTGGGGAGGGTGCGGGGCATTCTGGGTCCTGTCCCAGTGCCCCATGATGCATCGGTTTGCATCCCAGCAATCCCTCTGCTTCCGTCCACAATTGGTGCCATCTTTCAGTGTTTTTTGTACTGAGCACTCTGAGCCCAAACTGCTGAGGAATATGCTGATGAGTCTCGCCAGCACATCACGTTTGGCAGTCGAATTATTCCTTAAGATCCAAAGTGACAGTGAGGACTCCGACGATGATATCGACTCGAGTAACGCATACGACACGAGTGGAACACCGCTTTTGGGCTCGGGAAACCAGCACTGAGTGGTGGGATCGTATCGTCGTGCAAGTCTGGGATGACAAGCAGTGGCTGCAGAACTTTCGGATGAGAAAAGCCACTTCCATGGGACTGTGTGATGAGCTCGCCCCCACCCTGCGGCGCAAGGACACGAGGTGGAGAGTTGCCCTGACGGTGGAGAAGCGGATGGCTGTTGCAATCTGGAAGCTGGCAACTCCAGACAGCTACCGATCGGTCGCTAACCAGTTTGGAATGGGGAAGTCGACCGTTGGAATCGTGTTGATGCAAGTTTGCAGGGCCATTAATCGCATCCTGCTTAGAAGAACCGTGACACTGGGTAACGTGCATGACATTGTGGCTGGCTTTGCCCAAATGGGTTTCCCTAACTGCGGAGGGGCGATAGATGGGACACATATTCCAATTCTGGTACCAGCCCACCTAGCCTCCAAGTACGTTAATCAGAAGGGCTATTTCTCTGTGGTTCTCCAGGCGCTTGTGGATCACCGTGGGCGTTTCATTAACATTAACGTAAGCTGTCCTGGAAAGGTGCATGGCGCACATATCTTTTGGAACACTGGCCTGTTCAGGAAGCTGCAAGCCGAAACCTTTTTCCCAGACCAGAAGATCACCGTAGGGGAAGTCAAAATGCCCAAAGCGATCCTTGGAGACCCCGCTTATCCTTTAATGGTGTGGCTCATGAAACCCTACACAGGGAGCCTTGACAGCAGCAAGGAGCGGTTCAACAACAGGCTGAACCGGTGCAGAATGACCGTAGAGTGTGCTTTTGGCCATTTAAAGGGCCACTGGCGCTCTCTGTGTGGGAAGCTGGACCTAGCCGATAACAGCATCCTCGCGGTTATATCCGTGTGCTGTACCCTCCATAACATTTGTGAAGAGAAGGGTGAAAGTTTCACTCAGGCATGGAACTCGGAGGTACAACACCTGGAGGCTGAATTTGAACAGCCAGAGAGCAGGGCCATTAGAGGGGCCCAGCGCGGGGCTGCAAGGATTAGGGATGCTGTGAGGGAGCAATTTGAGGCTGAAAGCCACCAGTAATGTCTGATGCCCTGCATGGGAGTGAAGTGCAGTGGTTTCAATGTTAGTAGGAATCTGTTTGTTACGTATGATAGACTGACTTGCAGTGCCTGTTGCTTTCCTGGGCTAAGGTATCTTTTACTTTATGCAATAATAAAGAATGTTTTCAAAGCCAAAAAATCCATTTATTGAAAAGAAACACAACTGCTTGGGAAACAGAAAGGGCAAAGGGATGGGGTGGGGAATGGTACAATCACAGATTTGCATGTGTCCTGTTATCATACTCAGCCTTCCTGTTTGGAATACTGTGCAATGAGTGCTGCACTTCAGGATGGCTATACTACATGGTGATGGGGGTTGAGTGCAGTGGGTAAGGGTTGTAGTTTTCAGGGCTGGGTAATGAAGCTACAGGTGATGGAGGCAGCTGGTGGCAATAAGAACCTGGATTTTGGGGAAAGTGGTTTGGAGGTGACATGGGGGTACAAGGGAAAGAGTTTTGGTACAAGGGCTGCGGGGGAGCGGGCGTGGTAGTGCTTTGCCTGCATGGCTACAAGCGCCTGGGTCGAGTCCGCTTGGCGCGCCATGATGCTTATCAGCCGCTCCGTGCTTTGGTGCCAGCGATCCGCATTCTGCAGGCAGACCCTCCTTTCGCTCTCCTGCCACTCCTGGAATGTTTTGATTTTCATTAAGGGAGTGCTGCATGACTTCATTCAGCATGTCCTCTTTGCTTCTATGTGGCCTCTTCCTGATTCTTTGCAGCCTCTCAGCTGGTGATAACACGGATGACTGAGATCTCAAGGTTGCATCTGTGAAGGCAAAATGCATCACTTAACAGAGTCAGCATTGTTCACACCAGACAGAGCGATTCCCCCGTACTTAAGGAGGGAAAGCACAACCTACACGATAGCATAATTTGCCAATCCCAAAGTGAGCGCACATAACCCACGGGAGCCCCAAAATGGTGAGTAAGCACAGAGTCAAGGGGGACTGATTCTTTCATGGCTGTACTGTCCTCTGGGTTTCTGTGCCCCCCAACAGCTGCAGGGGGCCCCTATACTGTCCCCACGTTTTCCATAGGAGTTCATCCTGGAAGATATCTTGCTGCTGAGGGTGACCTGGGAAGCAAGGGAGGGTCTTCTACTCTAATGCAGCTTCTGCCCTGGCCCATATGCAGCTTGCCTGTGTGCAGCAATGATCTCCCCGCCCCTCAAGGCACAGTGGCGCAGACGTATTAGCCTGACTGGGACAAGGACCACAGTAGCTCTCCCACGAAACCTGTGCAAGCACATTGCCCAAATTCTGGCTGAGACCTTTGAAGAGATCACTGAGGCTGATTACCGCGATGTGAGAGAGCACATCAACGCCCTATTCCGCATCTAGGCTTGCTTGCAGCCCTAGCCCTCCTCGCCCCAAGAGCCCACACTGAATAACTTCCTTCCCAACATAAAAGCCGCTTACCGGGAACCTCCTCTGGTGTTTGTCCTTCCCCAAGCACCGGCCGCTGTGACTGGCTACCCTCCTCCTGAGAACAGCTCCTGGCTGCATGCATCTAGGGATGTTGGGGTGTCTTCCTCCTCCTCAGCACTCTCGCTCCCACTTTGCTCCTCCTCCTCCTTCTCTTGCTGGACTGGGCTCTGAAGTGTCCATGGTGGTGCTCAGAGTGGAGGTGGGGTCGCCCCCAAATATCGCGTCCAGCTCTTTGTAGAAACGGCATGTCG
This sequence comes from Trachemys scripta elegans, assembly GCF_013100865.1. NCBI lineage: Eukaryota > Metazoa > Chordata > Testudines > Emydidae > Trachemys > Trachemys scripta. The sequence goes on from NC_048299.1 coordinate 203,040,583, forward strand.
CAGGGGCAGCACCGGAGTGGCTGTTTGCCTCGCAGGCTTTGCAGTAGGCATTCCGCAGCTCCTTCACTTAACCCTGAACTGCAGACCGTCCTGGTCATGGCCCCTTTCCATCACGTCCCTTAATATCTGCTCCTATGGCTGGAGCGCAGCTGGAACTGGACAGCTTCATCCCCCCAAACACTGATGTCCAGCACCTCGCTATTGCTCCATACTAGGGATCGCTTGGCCCGTGGAGGCATGGTCACCTGGAAAGATTTGCTGAGAGCACTCCACGCCTGGCTGAGCAAACAGGAAGGGGATTTTCAAAATCTGACAGGTTGGACACCTGAGGGCAGGGCAGTAGAGTTCAAACTTATGACCAGAATGGCTAGAACAGGCATTGTGGGACACTTCTGGAGGCCAATCAGAGCACATTAATAGACCAGGGTGTCCACACTGGCGCTGCGGCGCTCCAGCGGGGACACATCAAACGTTATTCCACTTGCTGAGGTGGAGTACCAGGAGCACTCTAGCCGTGGAGTCAGAGCGCTTTACGTGCCTTGCCAGTTCGGACGGGTCATGAGTTAGAGCGCACTGGGCTGCTTTAATGCGCTCAAACTCGCAAGTGTAGTCATGCTCTTAGTCATGTGCTGTTTTTTCTAAGTGAATATAAATTAGCATAAAAAAAACTAAGTGCACACAAACCAATATATTGTATGGTACAAATCAAAATAGTTTAACCAAATGTCTGGCTGCAGGCCATATATCTACTTAAAATAGCATTTTCCTATCTGTCCAGCCCCGTCTCTGAGGAAAGAAGAAAACCCTGTATTTAGATTCCAACCCCTCTCCTTTCCCTATCAATTCTTGCCAGAGCAATCCTTCCTTATCAGTTATCCTGGGTCCTTCCCTTTCCTTACTGTATTTTGAGAGAAATGCCAGACTCTCAGGCCACTAATCCCTGCCCTAGTTGATGAGTCCATCCTCTTCTCCCCCTCTCCCCCCAAGCAAACAAACCAAAACCCCAGTCACTACACAGTTGCCATTATATGGCTGGCAGCTTTTCCCCTCAGGCTGCAAGAACCAACCATGGGAACGTTCTGACTGCTTCAGGTGCACCTCTCGGAAGAGTACCCTTGCAACCTCCCGCTGGTAAACTAAGTGGAAATTTATGGGGAAAGTGATTAACATCAGCTAAGCCATAGTGTCCAATCACAAAAATTTCTGGGCACAAAAGCACAACTTAAGGCAACAAGTAAACCTTTTAAAATATAGCCCCCACTTTTTATATTAAAAAATAAAAAGAAAAGATAATTAATTTGAAATACATTATTTTCTAGGTGGACATTTAATCCAGCTGTTCTCACCAAAGCCAATGTTGTCCGAAGTGGAGATGCTGCCCAAGGTGCAGAAGGAGGTACCTCACAGTTTCAAGTGGGTGACCTTGTTCAAGTTTGTTATGATTTAGAACGAATCAAGCTTCTTCAAAGAGGTCATGGAGAATGGGCTGAAGCAATGCTCCCTGTAAGTATGTGTGTGTGTACACAATGGTATGTTGGTATTAGGATGACCAGATCAGGAAATATCAGGGTGTGTGGGGGGTACGGGACGACGGGGGCGGAGGGGAAAAAAAAACCACCAAAAAAAAGCTGTTTTGCAGGTGCCAGGGGAATTAGCAGGCCCCAGCCGCGCTGCGGCCGCTGCCTCCCCCTCCCCCCCCCCAGGGTCCCGGGCACATGCGGCATGTCCCACCGCCCCGCGGGGAAGGAGCCGCTGGAGTGAGAGGAGCGAGGCTCCAGACCCCGGCAGCGGCGGGGGAGAGCGACTCAGGGCCACGTGAGTGGGCATGTAAAGTTTATTGGCTGGGGGGCACCCCGGCCGGCTCCTCGCCCTGCCCTGTAGGGGGTAGCGTCCCTGCCCCGCGCCAGCATGTCCCACAGGCCAGGTAAGGAGCCGAGCCCCTCCCCCCCTCGTCCTGGCTCCTCAACTGAGCGGCATTCCTCCTCCCTCCCAGGCTTGCAGCTGTAATGGCGGCGCAAGCCTGAAGGGAGGGGGTGGTGGCCGGCTTCCAGTTCCTGGGGCTGGTGAGTACGAGCTCCGGCACTGGGCAGGCAAGGGGGGCTGGCAAGGGGGCTGCTCCCCCAGGAGGGCGACAGGGGGCTCAGCTGAGGATCCAGGACGAGGGGGGGACTGGGCTCCTTACCTGGCCTGCGGCGGCCGGCGCAACATGCTGGGGCGGGGACGCTATCCCCCTACAGGGGCTAGGAGCCGGTGTGACGACACCGGCCGGGGTCCCCCTCAAGCCGATAAACTTTACATGGCCACTTGTGCGGCCCCAAGCCACTCTCCCCCACCACTGCCGGGGTCTGGAGCCCCCCGTCTGCCTCCTGGGGGAGCAGCCCCCCTTGCCCGCCCGGTGCCTGTACTCACCAGCTCCAGGAACTGGAAGCCGGCCACCACCCCCTCCCTCCAGGCTTGCACCGCCTTTACAGCAGCAAGCCTGGGAGGGAGGAGGAATGCCACATGCTTGGGGAAGAGGTGGGGCCAGGGTGGGATTTGGGGTGGGAGCCAATGGGGGAAAGAGGGAGGTGGCATCGGGGGTGGGGGGGCGAGAGCCCTTCCGGGAGGGCAAAATTGCTTGTTTGTCCAGTGTCCCGGCCGCACATCAGTCGGGATGCGGAACAAACAAGCAAATATCGGGACAGTCCCGATAAAATCGGGACGTCTGGTCACCCTAGTTTGGTATGGTATTTTTAATTACACTTGGAAATGGTTGAACCTTCAAATTATTGGAGTTTTAGGCCTTGTCTAGACTAGGGCGGGGGAATACTTTTTTTCAGTTGAATTAGCTAAATTGAGCTAGTATAATTCTGTGGAAAGCCCTACTTAACAGCAACGTAGACTCAGTTTAACAGTCTGCCTAGCCTATACCTCAGCCTGTTAGAATTAAGGTGAAGGTGTTACTGATATTAAAGTGGAGTTTCAGAAATCCTTTTACTTTATAAAACTGTCCATATGCTGTAATATGTTAACATCTAAATATCTTTACTTAATCTCTTACTTTCCTCAATACAGACTTTAGGTAAAGTTGGCCGGGTCCAGCAGATTTATTCAGACAGTGACTTAAAGGTAGAAGTTTGTGGGACTTCTTGGACATACAATCCAGCAGCTGTCTCAAAGGTGGCATCAGCAGGATCAGCTATAAGCAATGCATCTGGTGGTAAGTTTGCGTACTATTTAGGAATGTGTGGTTTTGATAAATAAAATTGTGTAAACTTAAAAAATTGATGATAAATATTGGTATGACGCCTATATGAAGCAAGAATAATCATCTCCAGGAAAGTAGTTCCTACTGAGGGCTGGGGAAAACTCCCGTTGCAAAAGAATTTCCGTGCTGGATCGTGCCTGTTGTCCATCTAGTCCAGTATCTTGCTTCAGGAATTGTATAATAGGCAGATGTGGGATAATCTGCTTCTCAAAAAAAGTATAATCTTCACCTCTATTAGCTAAAAATCTAAAGCACTGTTTATCAGAATACAAATAAATAGTGCCTAAAGGCCCTGAGTCAGGATTGGAGTCCCATTTTGCTAGGCACTGCAAACATATATAATAGTCTCTGCTCCAAAAGCTTACAGTCAAGAGACGATAGGTGGGAGCGAGGTAAAGATGTAAAATGGATTCTGTGACTTTCAGAGACCTCCATGACATTTTCAGCTTCAGCCTGGTGCTTTACTTCCTCTAAAAAAGCAGAAATCCAATATACCGGCCTGTAAATCTATAACATTTTTCCTGTTTCAGTCCCATCTATTTGTATTGTCAAAACCACTCAGGCAGGAATCCTAACTGTAGAGTGAAACTGATCATCTTTGATGAGAAACTGATGTCAGTGAGTTAGAGCTTTGTAGTGCTGAGGTGTTGTACTAAGTGATAAACTGAATGACTACTTGTGTAAGTCTCTTCAGATAGGAAAAACAGCTTAATTTGTTGTTCTCTGTTTGGAGTTGTGATCTTACATGCTTTGTTTGATATCTGTAGAGAGATTGTCCCAACTTTTGAAGAAACTGTTCGAAACACAAGAATCTGGGGACCTCAATGAAGAACTTGTTAAAGCTGCTGCTAATGGAGATGTAGCTAAAGTGGAAGATTTGCTAAAGAGACCAGATGTGGATGTGAGTGTCTTTTTGTGTGTGACTTCTAACGCACAGGAAATACAAGAAATCCCAAATCCTCTGCTAGGGATTCCCCTTGCATGGATGAATCCCCTGTGTGCAGAGAGTTGGCATAGTTGGTTCCTGTGCCTCTCTTCCACAGCCTCAGGAAGTGGGGGAGGGGTTAGAAGCCACTGTGTTGCAGCCATTCACAGTGAACATATTTTTTTGTACCATATGCCATCTGGCATGAATTAGAGCAGCCTTCAAGCTATTCTAAGTAGGGCTGAGGTAGAGAATTGAGTAGTCATAAATGGTGGTTGTCCTTAACGTCTCTTATCTCCTGGGTGGCTTTGTGGGGTAGGGAGAACCATCCTCATCTAGGCACTTCCCTAGACTGCTGAGCCAGTCGAACTGCTAGCTTGTTCTTCCTGATGTTCTTGCAGCACAGCGGAGAAGCTTCTTCCTCCTCCCTATAGTCAAAACACTTCAGAATCATAGGGCTCAGCTTGGTTCAGAATGTGTTTCAGTTCCCAATCAAATACATATTTTCTTTTTAATTCATTTGCTTTTGAGGTCCAAAGGTTGGACGTCACTGGCCTTAAACATTAATTTGAATTTTAAATTAATTCAGATTTATACAAACAATAAAAAGGAGTGTACATGCATGTCTGTAAGTCCCCTACCATAAATTAGGGGAAAAATAAATTCTGCAGAACACAACTGATTCGCTTCCAATAAATCTGATTCTCTTCAAAAGTCCACCTTTGCAGCAGCCTGACTAAAATCTTCAAACTAGCAATTTAATATTAAACTTTGACATAAGTAAAAATCAGAATGACATTATTTCTTCATTCTTGTTAATGAATAAGAAGTGTAGAGATTTGAAAGCTGCTCAGATGTTTGGTATGTTAGCCCTGATGGAGATGATTTAGTAGGCAAAGTGCAGGTGAAATGAAAGTTTCACAATAAACAGTTTTTAGAACATGAATATTTGTTGATATTATTGGTAGTAAATATCGGATATGCATGTGTATATATTGATGTACACTGTAATTTAACTTCACATTCTTAATATACTTTCAGGTGAACGGGCAGTGTGCTGGACACACAGCTATGCAAGCAGCCAGTCAGAATGGACATGTTGACATTTTGAAATTACTTCTGAAACAGAACGTGGATGTGGAAGCGGAGGTAATTTAATTTAAAATATGCCTATTTTTGTTAACTACTAAGTTTTAATGTCACAATTATACTTTCTAGTTCATTTCTACCATTTCTACCACGACATCTATTAATCGCTTCCATATTTTTGGGGGTCAGATGTATTTTATCTTCTGCACTGCACTCACTTAATAGTCATTCTCTTGATGCTTTTTGTGTCCTAAGGCAATATTACATTCTTAGGCCTGGTCTACGTGATAAAATTAGGTCAGTTTAACTACATCAGTCAGGGGTGTGAAAAATCCACACCCACTGAGTGGTGTAGTTAAGCTGATTTAAGTCCTCATGTAGACAGTGCTAGATTAACAGAAGAATTATATTGCCTCTTGAGGAGGTGAATTACCTATGTCTGCCGCTGTAGTGGTGCAGCGGTGTCGCTAAAGCGTTTTAAGTATAACTTTTGCCTTTCTTTTTTTACTCCTTTACCTGTCGGGATGATTATTGCAATCCCAATTACACCAGAGATGTAAAAGTAATTTTGAATAAAATAATACTTTTTTGAGAGGGATAGTGATTCTAAACCATCAGTGGTCTCAAGAGGTTCTATGTCACCTGTCTTTTCATAACCACTGTTCCACATTGGTGGCAGGATCAGGTTAGGGGTGAGTGTGGCCACTCTTCCTAATGGAGTGCTCTTAGTTTAAGATCTGTGGACTTTTAAAATATAAAAAAAGTTAGTGGTCGATGGACAGCAGCAGTGAATTTATGTGCAGTGATATCTTTTATGAGCTTTTAAAAAAAATAAACTGAAAAATTTTCATGGCAACATGACTCTCTTGCTCAGTGTGTGTGAGGGAGGATCATATTGTGATTAAGGCTGGGGGCATGAGATCTGGGTTCTATTCCTTGTTGGCTAACTGACTTCTTGATTTCTCTGCATTAGCATTCTCTTTTGTTAAAAGATGGTGTTTCTTACCTTATTAATTGCATTTCATGCCATCAGTTAATATTTGTAAAGCATTTTGAGATCTTCTGAAAAGAGATAAAGTAGTTTTGTTTTCCTGTTGGTCTGAGTGACCAAGATGGCTCCTCAGCTAATTCGGTCATGATCTGTTTTGTAAGGGAAAATAGTCCTTCTCTTGAGATTAGCAGTTTAGCTAGTGTCATTTATTGAACATTTTCACTGGAGTCTTTAGTACTATATTACTTCTAAATTCTGTGTAATTATATAGTTTGGCTGAATCATATTGGTTGGCTAATAAAATCCAGGGATGTATGTTTTAATAAACATTATGCCATTTGTTACTATGTGTAGGATTATTGTGCACAAATATGTGAGAAATGTTTCTACGTTTTCTCCACACACCGTCTCCCTCATCTAAAAGGGAAAAATCTCTGAGGGATAAAATACATTAAATTCTTAAATTCTTTGTAGAATCTTTCTGCCTATGGGAGTGAAGTCTTTATAGAGAGGTAATTGAACTCCACTACAATAGTGTTCATCGTGTATTTCTTTTAGCACAGGCAAGTGTTTTCACATACTGCATTGCCTTTCTCTTTAATTTTTTTCAGTGTTATTCAGGGGGTGAAACTACATTCCCTGAATGCAGGATCACTTGAGGTTCACAGTTTGTTACATTTCAAAGTACCTAGCACAGTGGGGTCCTGGTCCATGACTAAAGCTTCTAGACTTTATGATAATACAAATAATAAAAATGAAGTAGGAAGGAAGCACAGCCTAAATGTTGAATTTCTTAGGGCCTGATTCCTTAAACAGTATGAATTGTTTTATACCAAAATTACATAACTGATTCTGGCAGCATAAAGATTAATGATACATTTGTATAGCATACACCATCTTGTGTGAATGTGCTGGATGAGGCACTTCCTAACTTCCTTTCATTCATGTGAATGGGAAGCAGCACAAGGCCAGCCCTTTGCATGTGGGATGCAGACAAAACAGGCAGCTGGTAGAGCATTCTCCAAAGTAGATACTTTTCTTATTATGCATACATTATACAGTGTAGAGAGGGTTTCACATACTGAAAGTAAAGTAGGTTTGAGTTAAAGAAGACATAGTAACTTGGCAAGAATTGCTCTAGAACAGCTTTGCTTCCATTTTATTTTTTTCATGCAAGATGAAGGAATTTTTTTGTGTTTTTCAGAATGATTGTTCATGAGAACTAAGGTTAAATACCTGCTTAGTTATTTAATACTGTGCAAAATGCTCTGAAATCATTTTCAGTCCTGTTCATCTTTGGGTATAGAAGAAATTTATCTTAAAGTATATTCAGGTCTTATTTAAACATTTTGTCTTATTTAATTCATATGTATTAAATACTTGTAAAATTGTACAAAAGTACCACAGAACTGTACTAAAAATCTATGGAGGGGTGAGAGAAGACAGCTGAAATTTCTCATTTATATTCCCAAATTTGAATTTTCTTTGGAAATGTTGGCTTGTTGAGTGGGACAAATGGCTTGCCTTTTAAAAGGTACTTGCTTGCCATGATCTGACTTTCTGAATCAGATTACTGAAAAACAGTTGTCTGAAAATCATATATAGCATACTCTACTTGAGAGCTGGATTAGGCTGCTGAACAAGTGAACTGTTGGGTCAGAGATAGAGCTTTGATATGCTCTCCACTGGGACTGTTCAAGCAGACGAGCTGCTGGGGTGGAGGGGATGGGTGGGTGGGTGCTGGAGGTTGCTGCTACAGCTGGCTGTAACGGTGTATATGGGGAGAGGTGCAACGAGGAAGACTGGTGGGGAAACTCCTAAAGAGAGTATTGTGGCAAGGATCAGGGACCGGCTGAGTGGGAAGCTAGAGTTCAGCAAGACCCAGGGAACCGTGGCCAATGGGAGCTGCAGGGGCGGTACCTGTGGGCGGGGGCAGGGCGTAGAGCCCTCGTAGCTGCCCTTCCCCCAAGGAGCAGTAGGGACATGCCAGCCGCTTCCTGGGAGCCTCATGGAGCCTGCACCCCTCACCTCCTCCACCCCAACCCCCTGCCCCAGCCTGGGCCCCCCTCCTGCACCCTGAACCCCTCATTTCTGGCCCCACCCCAGAGCCTGCACCCCCAGCCCAGAGCCCATACCCCCTCCCACACCCCAAACCCCTGCCCCAGCCCGGAGCCCTCTCCCATATTCCGAATCCTTTGACCCCAGCCTAGAGCCCCCTTCCTGCACTCCAAACCCCTATTTCTGGCCCCACCCAGGAGTCCGCACCCACACCCCAACCCCCTGTCCCAGCCCAGTGAAAATGAATGAGTGAGGGTGGGGGGAGAGAGCAACGAAGAGGGGGGATGGAGTGAGCGGGGGCAGAGCCTCGGGGAATGAGCAGGGGGCGGGGCAAGAGTGTTCAGTTTTCTGCGATTAGAAAATTGGCAACCCTAGATTGAATAGAGAATGGGAGTGTTAAAAAACTGACTTTGGGTCATGGGGTGAGGGGTTGGATGGTAAGGAACACAGATAGGATTACACTTAGGACATGCTCACTTGGGGTGGCTACTTCGTTGTGTTGTCTCCCCTGGGAACTGATTTAACCAGATACTGAACAGTGATGACTTATGCTTAATCAGGACAATATGTAACAATGCCGCTTAATCAGGATGCATTTGATTAGTAACGTAGGGCTCAAAGGCTTATCTGGGTGTTAGCTAGGGTGACCAGATAGCAAGTGTAAAAAATCGGGACCGGGGTAAGGGGTAATAGGTGTCTATATAAGAAAAAGCCCCCAAAATCAGGACATCTGGTCACCCTAGTGTTAGCATTCTAGTCTTTCTGCAGAAATTATTGAATAAATATAAAAAAAAATAGATAAAATATTATAAATATTCAATAAAGTTTTTTTTTTTTTTTTCATTTTAATGTTTGGATTTTTTTTTTTAAAGGCCCCTTTTACTTGGGACAACTTCTTAGCTAGTTGTTTGGCAGCTCTAGGTAGTACAGTTAAGATTCTGCTGTATATAAAATATGCAGTTTAGTATTTTTTCCCTAGAGTAACAACTTACTGAAGTTAGTTCTAGAAATAATGCACATATATATCTGGAACTCCACACTTTTAAAATAAAAGCACCTGTGTTTATTTTAATGACTCAGTAGTCTTTAAGTTCAGTCTTTTGGCTATGGAAATTAAATGGGGGGAAAAATAATAGCTTACTTCATTAACATAGTATTTAAAAGTACTTAAAATTGCTTGACTGTTTCATACAGTTATATATAATATTTCATTCTGGTGGATCCCAGAGCAGTTTGCAGATTGTAAACCAGTATGAATAGGAATAGCTTCTCCTCCCAATGAAAGAAAACACTCTGGAATGAAATGCAGCAGCTAACACAACACTACAATGTTATACAACAATTCAAGATGCGAGTTGAAGACCATCACAGTATGCAACTTAAAATGCAAGGGAAATTTAGAGAGGCAGAATGTAATTACCCAAGTTGAAATTTCATTCATCTTTAACACTTAGTCTTACAAAATGTGCCATGGCATCTTTAATCACAACTAATGTCAAACTATACAGAGCCTCCTTCAGGACAGTGATCCTGAATACCATGGTGGAACATTATCAGTGGCCAAGAAATATAGGAGAACACTTTCCTTCTGGACTGTGTTTAGACTTTGTGACTCTTCTTTTTCTTGATCCATTACTAGTGGATGAGAATGAACTTTATCTGTGGAAGACAATTTGGAAGCATTATGAACAAAAAATACACAAGGGTTTTAACAATGTCTTTGAAGATTGCTGCTTTCTTCAATGGAAATCTTGTAAATTTAAATATTTCTAATACCTAGACAGAAAGGGACACTTTTAGGTTACCAGACATCTGTCTTTTGGTGGTTTGGTTTAACTATGGATTTTCATCATTTTGTCTTTTAAATGTTTTTTGAGAGTGCAAATTTGACTTTTCATATCCTATTGGCAACTAGTCTGATCATACCAATTTACTGTCCGTCCCTTTGCACAAAGACATGTTTCAATCTGTGAACTATTTAAATGTTTTATATAATCTACATAATTTTAAACTTTTTAAAGCCACAGATTGTTTGTGGGGGAAAAAATTTGGTTTTATAAATCAAACTGTTCTGAAGACAGCTATACTGGAATCCAGAGGAACTTTTTATGAAAAAAAATATTTACTATTTATCATCCTTGATATTTTCCAAGTGTCAGTAAACTAGTGTATGGTAGCATATTGAAATATTGCATTTTGCGCACATCTTGAGAGTCAAAAAATCCAACAATCCGGTTAATTTTATTTAGCTATTGCTCATTTGTATAGCATCCAGTTTTGTATATTGGAATATAAGCTATCTTCATATATAATTGTCACTAATTGTAAAGAGTTTATATTTATATGCCCACCAAAGGGTTCATTTAATCTTTTTTTGTATAAATGTAGTATTGCAATCCTTTAACTCTTGTTTGTCAATTTAACCCTTCTTTAAAAGACAGTCTTAAAATATCCTTTTAGTTCTGTATTCATCTATCCTTTTTTCTCAGCTTCTCTCTAATTCTAGGCTCATCCCTATAGAATTTGGTTTTTTGTTTTTGTTTTTTATTAACTTGACAAAAAGTTTATCCTGACTTTTCTTGGAAGACTTTAATCGCTACAGTAAAAGCTGTGTTATCTGGCACTTTACCAACCAGAAAGCTCTAGAAACCAGCATTTTTGATATCCATTAGAAGTCCGGTTGGCACGGGGCCGGCAGGCTCCCTACGTGACTCTGTGTGGCTCCCTGGAAGCGGCAACATGTCCCTGCTGCTCCTAGGCGAAGGAACGACCACAGGGGCTCCGTGCGCTGCCCTGCCCACCCCGAGCGCTGGCTCCGGAGCTCCCATTGGCCAGGAGCTGTGGGGGCAGCGCCTGGGGCAGAAGTATTGCGCAGAGCTGCCTGGCCGTGCCTCCGCCTAGGAGCAGTAGGGACATGGCACTGCTTGTGGGTAACCACCAGAGGTGAACGCCACCCAGATCCGACACCCCGAAACCCCTCCCGTGCCCCAGCCCCCCTCCTGCATCCAAATTTCCTCCCAGAGTCTGCTCCCCCTCCTGCGCCCAAACTCCTTCCCTCCATTGATAAGTATAATTCTTAGTTAAGCAGAATTTTTGACTAACCAGCACCCCCTGCCCCCCATTCCCTCAACATGCCGGATAACAAAGCTTTTACTGTATATAGATATTGTAGATAAGTGACAGCCCACTAGTTGTGTGATGTAGGTAATATTTGTTTTCTTCCTTGATCATTGCATATTGCACATAGATGTGTGTTCAGCTTCTTTTGCTGGGGCTTGATTGGTTTTGAACTAATTTCATACAGATTAGCTGAGTGTTTGGTGCCATGGACAGCTTTTTCTCTAATTGTGGAAATGCAATAAAGATCCCTTAATTGATCATTTTGAAGTAAGCTTTTTATAATTGTGTAGTACAAATGGAATTTGTTTCAAGTCAATGTTTACACTTTAGGACAAAGATGGAGACAGGGCTGTTCACCACGCAGCTTTTGGAGATGAAGGTGCTGTGATAGAGGTTTTGCACAGAGGCAGTGCAGATTTGAATGCTCGCAACAAACGCAGACAGACTCCACTTCATATTGCTGTTAACAAAGGTCATTTACAAGTTGTGAAGACTTTACTGGATTTTGGCTGTCATCCTAGTCTCCAGGTAAAACAAATTTTGACTTTCATTTTTTGTCTTCAAACTGTAAGATTTATGCAAATATGATAGGTGGATGCTGCATGTAGATGTATAAATCTTCCTATTAAGGCTGTTACATTGAATTGTTTTCTGTATTTCATATTGAAATTTAAAATGTACCTTGCTCTAGGCATGTGTATAATATTTTAAGTCTATATAGATTGGGTCAATGTACAAATATGTTTAACATGCAGATTAACTCTCTTCCTCCAGTCAGCACCCCTTATCCTTCCCCACATATGTAATCTGGTAAGAGAAGCTTTGCAGTATGACCTAAAGGCCAGCAAATTTAGACTGTCAGAAAAAGGGAGAAAACACCTTCCAGAGTTGAACCCATCACACAGTATGTCTGCCACAAGACTTCCATTCAAACATGAAGTCTGTTATTGAAAGCCTCTGCTGCCATGGTATTACACAGGGAGGAATAACTGCCTCTGTAAACTAATTGGAAACTAGTGCAAACGGTACTGCAAAAGGGAGAAATACTGCCTCAAAAATGAACAAACAAAACCCCACTTCTAAATAAGCAGACAGTTACATTCTGCCTGACCTGAAGCTTCAACATAGCTGCAGGCACAGTGCCTTGCACATGTAAATCTAAAGATGAAAAAGGATGGATAAATGTGCTGAGGTCAGCATCTGAAAGAAAAGGTTGTAAAGCCCTAGGCAAATATGAATGATACAACACACTCCTACTGTTGCTATCTGGATATCCTTGTGCTTCAGACTCCACCAGATTTTCCTATTTGTGCACCTTGGAAAGAAGAGGTGAGAACTTTCTTAAAGCAACTAATGTAGTGATTGCTATTTACTCAATTTATTTCCTCCTCGCCTATTACTTCCATCTTACTGAAGTAGAGCCTCAGCTAGCAAACTTTAATCCAGACCCCAGTTTCTGTAAGCATTGGATATAACAACCAGCCTGTTCTGTTTGGCTCAGTAATAGGGGCAATTGGGTGAAATTCAAATGGCCTGTGATGTAAAGGAGGCTGGGCTATATCTACTGCTCCCTTTGGTCTGTAAACTCAATGAATATATGTAACTACACCATCTACAGGCAATACAAATCAGAAAATCCCTATGACAATAATACATTTTCAGATTCTGCACATGTGCAGAGAAGTCTAATGCACATGCAGTTAAGCAATTGATTTCACTGAGATGTATGAGAATGCAGGAGGCATTTGGGGTTGGGACTTGGCTGTAGCTAACTGGCATGTTCTTTAGCTCTCAAGCCAACCCGCTGCACAAAGGAAAACAATTTAGTCTACATACAATAAGCTCAAGAAATCAGATTGGTTGGAATGAATAAACTATATCATTTCATTTTGGTGGGCCAGTGCAGGATGTTTGCCAAATTTGGCAGATATTGCTGTTTTGACGTCTGCTATTCCCACAGAAAAAGTTCTAAGGGATCCTTTTTACACTGTGCTGCAGTGTGCTGCTAATTGATAAGCACTAGTGATGAAATACTGGCCCCACTGAAGTCAATTGCAAAACTCCTGTTGACTTCAGTAGGGTCAGGATTTCACCCAGAAACATAAATCCTGAGAATATGCATCTCTGCAGCAGTACAATGAACTCAACTAAAAACATTTTCCTACTGTAGACATTATAGGATGCTTTATTTTTAATTTAAATTGTTGGGTTTTTGAGCAAATTATGCACAAGTGTATTTTTTCTTTAATTTGGACTTTTCAAAACTAAAACCCCAGGAAGCTAAAAAAGTGAATATAAATTCTGTGGTCAGGTGTGTGCTGAAAAATTTCTGGCACCTTTAAACCATGTATTGTCTTGTTGGTACTAGCCATAAATTATTTATAAAATGTAATGTTGCCCCATGAAATCTTCCCTTTTGCTTCATTAAAAATACAGCCTTGCACAAGTTTAACTATCCTGGGGGGGTGCACATTTTTCATTGGTCTGCTTTGTTCATATTATTTTTTAGAGGAGATTTTAGCTTGAATTTTTGTATGACAGTTGTCTCAAACATGAAGATTAAATTTATGAACTATATATTTGAAATTTATGCTAGTAGACATTTGAATTTTTATAAATCTTGAACTTAAAGAATTTTTAATGTCTAACTTTTTTTGTGATGCATGACACTTTTTATAGCAAATACATGCAGAAAACATGGCAGTTAATGACTTTTGTAGGTGATACTGAACTACACATTGCCTACATACTTGAAAAATTTGCATAGCTCTTTGTTGTGTGCAGATCACACAGATCTACCTCTACTCCAGACCTGAGTCTGTCCAGACTGAGATCTGTCTGTCTCTCTGACATCTCCTCATGGATATTCAGCGGACAGCTAAAGCTCAACATGACTATAACAGAGTTCTTAATTTCCCTTCTCCCTACCTCTTACTCTCACTCACTGTGGACAACACAACCATCCTATTGCTCAAGCCTGTAACCTGGGAGTCCTCTTTGATTCAGACCTTTCTCTAGCTCCTCACATTCAGGCTATGTGTGAATCTTGTTAATTTTTTTTCTGCTTAACGTTTCTCAGATACAGCCTTTCCTACCTATCCACACAGTTAAAACTTTTGACCAGGCTCTGATGAACTCATGTCTCAATCATTGCAACATTCTTTTCCCTGGTATTAATGTTGCATTCTTGCCCCAATCATCTACTCAGAATGCTGCTTCAAATATCTTTTTCCTAATGTGTTGCTTTGACATGTTGCCTGTCTCTGCATCCCTCCACTGGCTCCCTCTTCTCTATTGTATCAAACATAAACAACATGTCTTCATTTTTGAGGCCCTTGATGCCCTATCCTCATCCTACCTATCATCTCTTTCGAGATGTCAGCTCCCACCTCTGCTAGGCCAATAATTCCAGCCTAAATCACTCGCTTGTTAATTTTTCAAAAAAGCACCTTTATGCTTTCTCACGTGCTGCCCCTCACTATTGGGGCAGGAGCTCCCCATAAGCAGCTGCAAAGTTATCTCCTCCAAATTCCTCCCCAAAACTGTCTTCTGCCGTGATACCTACATAAAGCTTGATAAATGGGCCACTGGCCTGCTGAGACAATTACCTATCATGCTGATTAATATTGTCTCATTGTTTCCTTCTACTTCCCTTTTGGCTTACATTTAGATTGTAAGCTCATTGGGGCAGTGACAGTCTGTTTTATATTTTATGTTTTGTATTTGTATGGTGCCTAGTAGTATGATGTCCTGGTCCTAGATGCTATAGTAATACAATTAATAAATAAATACATATATATTAACTTCTCCTTCAGACTGTCCTTGTTCTGTGATTAAACTTCACAAAAACTATTATGACCAAAAAGCAGTGTTAAGTGTGCAGACTGGACTGGAGTTATAATTTGTAAGTGCTGGAAAATGGTATTAAAAGTTATCTTGTATTTGCATCTCATTAGTTCCTATAGTGACATGTGAGACCTTCTTTTCCCATAAATTTCCTTTTTAAATAGGTAAATATGGAAGCTGAAGAAAATCATTTCTATTTTTAGGATTCTGAAGGTGACACTCCGCTCCATGATGCGATAAGTAAAAAGCGTGATGACATCCTGGCTGTACTGTTAGAAGCTGGGGCAGATGTTACTATTACAAACAACAATGGATTTAATGCTCTCCATCATGCTGCACTAAGAGGGAATCCCAGGTAAATTCTTGTTGTCTTTAGTGTTTAGTTCATGATGTTTGATTAAAGGAGGAAAAATGAGAAAAAACATTCTGGTATTTCGGTAACTATTTATAGTAGATTTATTATGCTGAAATGTAGCAAGCCAGATTTTTACCCAAAAGTGAAATTTTGGAGAGACTTTATGTAAAAATGGTTCGGCTACTGAGTATGAGAAGGAAGGGTCAGGTGGTTGGCTATGTGGTGAGGGGAAGGAGATGCTCTCCCAATCATTTTAAAAAACATTTTTATATACAACCATTAAACTGTTCTATAGCTGGAACAACTGAGGGTAAAAAGTTGAAATTTTGAATGGAATGAATCTTTATTAAGAAGAGCCATTGAGTATTTCAGTGAAAATTTGAGATTTGGGAGTTAGGAGGCTTTGAAAACTGTATTTTACACATGCACAATAACTGAAATAGAGGTATTTTTAACAACTTTCTACCAATGGAAGGAAGGTTGGTTGGGTTGTGCATGCATGTATGGTAGGTACATATACTTGGGAATGTGGGTATTTCTGAAATTGTGCAGTCAGCAAGGGTTCCATAGGAGCACAGTGGTTTGCATGGTTAATTGTATTCTCACATGAGCGTCTAATAGTGCAACGTATGCTCCGAATGAAGCAAGGGCTGTCCTGGCCTAATTAATTAATTAAAAAATATTAGCCTAGGAAATTTCATAAAAAGTACTTTGGGGGAATAGTAGGCGTTCAGATATGAGAATGCCATGGTTATGGATCCATATGTATCCTTAACTCTGTCCCCTTGTGTGATTATAACATTCCTGTCCTGAGTCATCTGATCTTAAGTTACTATTTTTCAAGTAACAATATAATATATGTTTATAAACCCCAGTGAATGAGGCACAGATTTGCAGGAGTCTTCATGTAACATGCTATGAGTACTGTAAGTTGCTGAGTGAGTGAGGATTCCTTAGCATAGTAATGAGTTTTTCTACCTGCCATATGCAGACTATCATACATTAGTAGATGAAGTTGCATGTGTAAGCTTATAGAAACATTGTGTAATATTTTAAAAATATGTGGTCATGTAGTTAAAGATTGTATTATTCACACTCATAAGTAGGCAGTTTTGGGTTGCACATACAACTGTAACAATGCCATTATGTAATTTGAGTGCTTAACCATGTAACCATAATGTCTTAATCTTTTCTGTTTAGAATAGTAAATACTGATTTACAAAGCAAAGTTACAAGGATATTCCTCTAAAGCCCTGTACAGTATAAAGTGAGCATGTTTAAGTTTGTCATGTTAACTTTGCCCTTGATGGTACAATAATTTAAAACATCAAAACCATGTATTTATAATAGCATATTTATTGAAGTAGATTTGCCATTTTTGACCTATTCACAACAGTTCATTCTTTAATTGTTTATCTGTAAGCTTGTTTTGTTGCGTTTAGTAACTGCACATTTTTTTCTAAAATCTTCATTTGTATATAATAATTCTAGTAGTTGGCTTTTTTGCATGATTTAAGCCAGGGATCGGCAACGTTCGGCATGCGGCTTGCCAGGGTAAGCACCCTAGCGAGCCGGGCTAGTTTATTTACCAGGTTCGGCCGATTGCGGCCCCCACTGACCGCGGTTCGCTGTCCCGGGCCAATGGGAGTGGCGGGAAGCTGCGGCCAGCACATCCCTCGGCCCGCGCCGCTTCTCGCTGCCCCCATTGGCCCGGGACGGCGAGCCGCGGCCAGTGGGGGCCGCGATCAGCCGAACCTGCCGCGTCAGCAGGTAAATAAACTGGCCCGGCCCGCCAGGGTGCTTACCCTGGTGAGCTGCGTGCCGAACGTTGATGACTCCTGATTTAAGCTGTTTGGAAAGCTTTCACTGTCACTGCTTGTGAAGAGCTATTTATGGATAAATGGCATTCTCCAGAGTTTCAGTCCAGCACTTTCATTAGCATTAAGTGCAAATATAATGGAAAATTTGATGTCATTTGCATGCAACTAAACCAGCATTTTATGAATAAATGAAGTGTTAATGTTTTTATTTCATTGCTTGTTTGAGCTGAAAGGTAATGGAATTGTTTAGTAACAGAAAAGCTAATGGAGTTGGACGTGTAACTGTGGGTATTGCTTGGCCTGTAGAATCTTTACTAATTTTTGTGGCTAATACATGAGACGAGAACCACGATTGACTTTTAACTCTTACATTTTCGTGACTGGCAGTTAGCAAATTACACTTAAATATTTTCCTATGTCCATATGGAATCAGATGCACATAATAAACACAGAACCAGATAGTAACAGTTTTAGTTGTTTTGAATGGAACTGTACTTTAATCCAGTGGAAATGATGTTATGAAGAATAGGAAAAATTGCACTTAAATTTTTCTACAGCACTCATCGCCATAGTATCTAAGATAGGAAACACTTCAAGGAGCTAATCAAGACACTAGACAACATGACTAGCTGCACTCATTTGAAGGCACTTGCCTTTCTGACTATCAGAATCTGAAGCCTTGGCATTTTACTAGATTAGTCAGTGCTCCTTGATATCTAGGTAGCAGCAGTAGGCAAAAGTACCATCTTCTGTCTCCAGCTTGTCAGGATTCAATGGCTGTTGCTCTGAGGACCTTGCCTAGTGACCGTGATCCATATGTTCTTCACCTCAAGATTAGATTCCCTGTATTTGGAGTCAAGACCACTCTTACTCATTGAGACAACTGCTTATTGGGCCACTGAGGCTGTCTGATCCTAGGGGGGATATTTTGGGAGTTGGAAGCCTTGGAACCCAGTGTGGCAAATGAGCTCTACTCTGACCATTCTCAGAGTGTGGTGCAAACCCACATTCCAGAGAAGCATTCCTGCAATAACAAGCTTAAGAACAGTGATTGAGAGGTGGGAAAATATTGCAGGTATAAGTGATTGATTGAACTCTACGATGGTACCTGGATACTATTGTGACTGAAGAGGAAAGCGTAGATTTATGTAGGTGCTTGTATGGCTCTCATCTAACTAACTAAATATAAATAAAAATAAAAAAAATAAATAAATGAACACCTCCTAAGTGGGTTTTCTTTTAATCTCCTTTTCTTCTTTCCTAACCTATAGAAGAAATAGTTTGATTATTTCATACATTTTTTGTATGAGTAGATGAGTATCCACATGGATATGAGAAGAAATTAAGAGAAAATCTCATGAGATTTGCATTTTGTTCTGAAATTTTCATGGCCCCTCATCTCTTGCCAGAGTGGCTTATGTAGTCCCAGGTGCAGTTTTGTCTGCAGCGCTCAAACTTTTTCTATTGGTTGTCCGTTTCATTGCCCTCCAGCTAGCCTCCTCCCAGTTAAAACTAGGGGACTATTAGCTCAGGTACTTTGTTCTTAACTGTTCTGTTGTATCACATATAGAGTGGCAGTCTGTTAAATAGAAGGTATATAAACTATTTCAGGCTTTGAGACAAAACCAGAACATTACCTTAATCTGGAAATAAATTTAAAGCTAGTGCAGTCTTTGCACCTCATGAGTTGCCATGGTGTCATGTGAAATCTTGGTGTTTTACTAGATTAACTATAATTTTCACATAGTTTGAAGCTATAGACTTCTGTGCAGAATACTGCAGTAATCTAGTCTTAAGGTGACAGACATGAGTCTGAAGACCCATCACAAAAGGACCCAAACCTCTTGCCAAATTTAGATAGATTTAATTTACTTCAGAAGTGCTTGGATTATACAGCAACGCTTACTATTAAAAGATTAGATGGATGATGGCAAGAGATTCCTTGACACTTGCCAAGTTGGCATCCAGAAGCAGCTGAGTGTCTACTACACCCCTACATTCCTCTTTATGACAGGTTGCTAGTCCTACTAATAAACAACAGGCAGACCTCATTAAGAGCAACTGTATAAACCCCACTAGACTCTTCAAGTCTGTCAGCACCTTGTCAGTAGTATTGAAGGCAGTTGTTCTAAAAGACTTGTCATAGACATTTGACTCCCAGATTGTTCCCCACCACAACTATTATGTTTTTCCCTCATATAGGGAGACTCCAGGATAGTATGGAGATGGGGTCATACAGCTAAGGACTCTTAGAAGTTTCTGGAAGAGTTCTGTCATGACTTAGTCTCCCCCAGCCCTCCCCCAAAATAGATTTGTGATAGTTGATGTGTCAGTAAAGCAATGTTGTTTGTTTGAATAAAGGTTTAACAACCTTTTTTAAAAGTTGGTCTCCAGCAATGGCCTCCACACCTCTCTTTTGGCATTCACCTGCAAGTAGGGGCCTGGAACTAATGCACAGGGTGGCTCATACATTCTAGTACCCCAAGAGTGCCAGTGAACATCGTGGCTGAAACTCAAGCAAAGATAACTCCTCTCCCCCCAAAAAAACCAATCAACCAACAAGCTGTTTGTGCTACCACTCTACAGACCATTAAGTTAACAGCAATACACTACCATATGCTTCACCTTTAGCCTCGCTCTCAGAAAACCTTGTGCAAATTTGTCAATTTTGAGTACCAACATCATTTGGTCACAGGAGATAGCGGTATACTATTGTAAAATTACAGTTTAGCTTTTATTCTGAAAGCTTTACGTGTCTGTAGATCATTGAGGTAAATGTGGTTCAACTTTGTTGATATTATTAGCCTATTATATCTAGCACATTGAATTATGTTGAATTGCAAGGTTTTAATATATTGCCGTTTCTCTGTTGATCTTTGCTTATTTCCTAATGCTTTCTATCTAATGTTTTGTTTTAATTAATAATCTGAAAAAATCATTAAATGTTTAATTGATTTTGGATATTAAGTAGAAAATATTAAAATAAGACAGTAAATAATTAAGAGGTCTATAGTTTTAGATGATTCAGAATTTTTTTCTACACATTTGTCCGATGAAAGTATGCTTGTGCGGATATAGTAAGTGTGTCTTAATGATGATATGTTGATTATGGCCAGTAATCAACATCCTAACGTTTTGAGTTTTAATTATTGTAACAGGTAAGATATTTTACCTTCGTGTGTGTACATGTATGAAAGAACCATCAGTACAGAATAAGAGTTTTCTTGGCTTTTGTAATAGTATGTAAAATTTATACAATACAGTAGACCTGATTCCGTATGTGCCATAGATACACTTCTTGCTTAAAGGAATTGCTGAGTAAAAAGAAACAATTATGTTCAAGATAGGTGGAGTAAGTGTGTAGAAATTTCATTTTTATTTAACAGAGAACCTTGTTAAAATTTTTGAGTCCACCTAAATATACCAGATTGTTACAAACTCATTAGCTTCTGCCTTTTCCCCCCTAAGGATTATGAACCCCATTGCTGAAAGTTGTAAAGACATTTCCCTAATTTTGAGATATGTCCATTTCTTACTTCTTAACCAAATTTTACAAGCACCAAATAGAAACAAAAATAGGACTTGGGTATATATTACGGGTCAATCATATTTTCCAAATTACCATAACCATGGTTATATTTAATTTGTCCAGAAATAGTCTGTTGCTTCAAATATTTTGAGCTAAAGAATGTAGCTGTGAAGAGTGAGTGAGTGCACTTGTCCCCGTAGCCGCAAACATCTTGATTCTGCATTCTGTCTTGGGAATAAAGCTTAAAGAATAGTGCAATTAACATCTTAAATTGAATCGCCTTTTTGCCCAAAAGGACTTCTTAAGTAATGGCCATACAGACTACCATCCTATGGGCATCCATATTACCAGTTCATCAAAGGAATAATTTAAAGTTATAATTTTAGTATAGTTTAGCTTTAGGTGGGAACAGAAGCTGAATGTCTAACGGTAAGATGCACTTTTCAAATACTTTTCTTCAATAGCAAATGGCATGTATTTTGCTGCAGAGACTAATTTGTTCATAAACTAGTAATTACAATTTGGGAGATTATACATGTCTTTTAAAATGGAGTTGGAAATCCTTTTGCTATTTCCTGTTTTGGTATTTGTATTGGGTGAATCCATGTTATGTATGGGTGAGGTACTGAACTGTTTGGTGGTGATGGAATAGAGAAATGAGATTTGTCAAAAGTATGTTTAGCCTTAGTAAGAATTACAGGATTACTTTGGGGGGGTTATTCTCAGATGTATTTGGATGACTAAGTTGCCAGGGCAATAGGTTGGGTGTGGGGGAAGTGCTGAAATTTTAGTCATTTTTCTAAAAGGATGAAAATTATCTTGACTTGGTATTTGCACTTAATTCAGTAAGTGCATGTGATTCAATTTGGGAAGCTGAACATAAGACATACACTTTAGGAAGGTATTACAGTATAGAAAAAAGTTCAGAAAATGCTTTTACAGAAGACTTTTCTAAATGTGAGTGGGGAGGAAATATAATCTCTCAGGGTTAAACCTTCGAGTAGGTGGCGAATTAGAGTGTAGCATCGAGGTCAGTGACAAATTTATTAGCTGTTAATTGTAAATAATATTCTCAACATGTACAAGATGCAAATACAGTTGCTTCCCTGAGGGATTTCCTCTCTAGTACAATATTGTTAGAAAAAGAATACCTGTGAAGCAGAATCAATATGATAGTAGAGTACGTTTCCCTCTCCCCCCCTCCCTTTTTGTGTGTTTTTAAAGCAGGGGGGGAGAAACCTTAAGGAAAAACAGGAAGCAATACATGACTGAACAATCAATTTATTTGAATGCGGAATTTTTTTCTTATAGAAATTACCATTGGTACCATTTTTTACTAAATAAGAACAGAATGTGAAACACAAATAATTCTACAAGTAATTGTTTATCTAGAAATACTGCCTTTGGGACATCCTGAAGTATAACTGAATACCATACTTTCACATTTGTTTCCTTCTGTTGACCGTGTGCATTTAATCTGTCCAGAATAGTTGAAGTATGTTCAAAGTTGCCATTATACAAGTGTTAAATCCATTATTGAAAATATTTGATGTCCTGTAGTGATCAATGCATAGCTACAGCTGGTTGAAGGGGACCAAATCCATTGAAGAGGTGATTTGGTTCCATTTTACCAGCTTTAGCAAAGCATTGGAGTGCAGGAAAGCTGTAACTTTTTATAACAAAACAGCTGAGTTTTTTATTGTACACCTACAATTTTAAAAGTACACACATTTTTCAGCTATAAATGTTACACTTATTGACACTTCGCTTTTAATTTTTAAAGTAATTGGAGATTTAACTTAAGTCATTTTTGGAGGGAGGGCAGGAAGGAAACATTTACCCCAGAATGCCTTATACAATATACCAGTCTGTTCTCTCTTTTAGCATCTTTGTCGGCACAACTATAGACTAGCCTCATGTCAAAGTACAGTGGCAGTATTAAACATTTTTCCTTTTGATTGTTTAATTCTGGAGAGTGTTTGGATTTATGTTTAGGGCCACTTACATTTATTCCTTTTACTCATTAAATTAAAGTGCACTAGAGAAAGCAACACTTCCCCCCCCCACACCCTTTATATCTTGCTGCTGCTTTAGTACAATAGTTGATTAGCACAAGTAACAGATTAGGTTGTGGAAAGAGGAGTATTGTAGCCTCTCTCTTATAAATATCAAGTGCTTTTAATTCATTTTGGTACATTTCTAATTAGCATTCACTTTAGGAATTCCCATATATGCCATTATAGTACAAGGGAATTTTTTTCTGTTTACACATGCTTTCTCTTTCTGTACAAACACCTGATGTTATCAATCTGGAACTTTCTTTATCTAAAGCCCTTTTAGATGAAAGGTTCCTTAACACACTACATATCTTTTTATAAGTAGAGTTAAACGTGCTATATTTCATGCATTTTCTTAAAGGTAATTTGTGCTGGTAAATTGCAATAGATACACTAAACAGACAAATATTGCATTTGAAAACCTGGGGTTTTTTTTAAGCTTTGCTGGGGAGACATTAGTTCAAACCATGCACTAATAATGCTCCTGTCAAGTGTAGTCTTCATCTGTTTGTTGTGAAGTCTAATGATGAAATTTATGTAAATATATTCTTTACACCATCTATCCTAATAGAAACATGGCAGGTGTGTCATTTGAACTTAAGCATTAAAGACCGCTATAAAAGTGGCTTCTATTTTTACCAGTTATACAGGAGCTGTTTTACAGATCCAGCTGCTCAAGTGTGCTTTTGGATGGCAATACAGTTTCATGTACTGGCCATATCGGGGCAAAAAAATGGCCATGGAAAACAGCAGTGTAGCATTTGATAATGTCAGCATCTGTTATCCCTGTCAGTCACGCAGTTGAAATATTTGAGTTACAACAGTGTCAGCAGATGCCCAGAGTTCAGCATGTGCTCAGTTAAAATTGAACAGCTGATCTAAGTGATGGATGTGACATTTTAGAGTGACTGAGTATATTCTTAGAGATATGTTAATATGAGCTAGCAAGAAGCAATGTCAATATATAATTTTAACTTTTATATCTCTCTGAGAACTGTCATTTTGTTTCATAGTAGAATTGCTGTCTTATTACGGCATAGCAAGAGCGGATTCAGCATCAGTGGCTTGTTATAAAGAACCTGTCACAATAAGTTTGATCCTTAGTAAAGATAGTCAGATATTTAGATTGAAACCTACATATCAATTGCTGGCATAACATGGAAAGCTTCAGAGAAATAAATGAAGTTGTCCACTTACTCCAATAGTGAATTGGGTTCTCAGTCTACAGATCTGTCAGTTACGAGCCTAGAAGCTAAGCAGCATTATGAAACCCAGTAGAGTTGCTAATAGTTTAGCTTTTTTCCATTATAAAACAGCCTGTAATTTGGAGGTTGGAGTTCTATACAGACTACATTCCAAGGTATTTGATCATGTGGAAAATAACTCAGACCAATGTATAAAAAATTACCTTATGAATACAGTTACATTAGTTTGATTCCTTTTTATATAAGTGTAATTCTATAGTTCCGGCTAAATACTTTTTAAAAAAAATATCTAATAATTTTTGGTATTTTGTAGTGATTAAGATTCGCCTCCTTTGAAAAATGGAACACATATCCAATAAAGTAATATTTTTGAAGGCATAATTATCCTTTGGGTCTCTTACATTTGAGATTTTCCTTTCCTGACACAAAAAATGATCCCAGAATTTTAAAAATATTAAAATAAAGAAACGAATGGACTCAGAATCTTTATTCTTTAATCTGGGCCAATTGTGCCTGTTACGACAAGCATGTATAATATGCAAGCATTACTGTTCGGAGCCTCCTATAATATCTATACATAGATGAGTAAGTGCAGCACAAGTCATTCGTTACTTAAAAATTTCTTTGTGTTGACTGATTTTGTTGATGTGTTTTAGTTAACATTAATTTTTAGAAGTAAATGGTATGCTTCTGTTGACAGCTTCACCTTTCTCTTATTTTCCATATAGCTTTTACAATTACAGCTTACCAAACTAGGGTTTCATAATTTAAAACTGAAATTTTAGGTGAAGAGTTTAAGGAGCAGCAGTATAAATTTGATAATTTCATATGTAATTCAGAATTGCTTAGCCAGTTTTGTTAAAATTAGACTGCGTTTTTCAGAAAAATGTAGGAATCCTGTGTTCTGTGATTCCCGTGTTTTTGTTTTGGAATCTGTCATTAACCTTAATCCGCTGACTGGCAGCTGTGGCCTAGAAATCTCTGCATTGTCACTTTACATGCATGAACCTGACACTGCAGTTTATTCCATCCAAGCTCTCAGTGCATTTAATAACGGTTGATTTGGAGAAACACCAAACTTATGTCTCTAAAATATTAGAATTTGTATATGGTCATTTAAAATTATTTTGAAAACATTTTTCTCTTCTGTTTGCTAAATCAAAAATTAACTGCCAAGCAGTTTCTTACAACAGTGTTAATTATTACTAGACTCGGTGTCTATGGATTATTAGGCAAACTTAATTTTGGAATCAGAGCATGGTCTGCAGATTTAAGATTTTTTTTTTAATCACATTCCTCATTTCTTTAGATAATCTTTAAAAAAGTCTACTTTAGTTGAATAAAGTTAGGGTGAAAAAGATTTTTCTGAATAGGATTGATAATCAGTTTTGCAAATAGGCTATATATTTCATCCAGAGTTTTGTAGTGTGACTATTTGCATTTCCAAACTCATTTTGAATTTATAAACAAAAACCCTGAAGTTTTGTTCATAATTTATCTACAACCAATAACAGAACTTTCTCTACCCACCCTCTAAATAAGTGACTTGGGATAATGTTTCAAGATTCATAAGCAATACGTGATTTTACTTTGGCAGTAGCGTCATCTGACCCTTACCAAGTTAATTTGCCACATGAAAGTCATTCAAACAATAGGAGACCTGTTTCTTCCAGCTGCAGTTTAATTTCCTCTTACTGGTCGTTCAGTGCCTGCCAAAAATACATACTTCTTTACATTCCATAGCATTATATGTTCATATGGGTACATAAAGAAGTATGTACTCTGGGCAGGAATACATATAGTTGCTCAGCTATCTGTCAAAAAGAATCTGAAAGTATTTTGCTTTTTCGTTCCTTTCCTTGTTAGAAGATGCAGAATGCATGTTGTCATTTCTTTGAAAGAACAGTCTTAAAATAAACTTGTTATAAGCTAACCTTTTTCTCTAAGACTGAACTTTACAATGCAATTTACCTGCAAAGTGACTTAAAGTGTTTTACAGTTCCATGTTCCGTGATGACATGGACATTTGAAGCACTTATCCAGATTTTTGTTGTCTCTTGGTGTTCATTCTGGCTGGCCAATTTTGAAGGTAGAGATGTCATTGGTGGGTGGCTTTGCAAAGTACTTTCCTGGAATAGATAATTGTAGTCCACCATAAGAACTTCAGTTTTCTTTGAGTCTTCTGCCAGATTTCCATGCTGGTATACAGATTGCATTTAGTATCCTGAAGGGAAGTATAAACTCATCCAATATGATGGAAGGAAATAACCTTTACCCCCTTCCCCCCCTCTCAAAAAATCCTGTCCACTTCCCCCCAGGTCTAGTATCTCTTTCTACTGCAGATCCAGACTTAAAACAAATAAAAACCAAACTCCCACAAGGCTGATGATCCTGCTAATTGAAAAGATGACATTGAATTTTTTAAAAATGATTGTGGCAGGATTTGGGTTTTTAGCGGGCCAGAGGTCATATGTGAGAGCCAATGCTTACTTGGCACTTCTAGAATAGTTTTTTTGAGTTTGTGTAGTTGCTCACCTGCTTCAGTCGCAGAATCTTTTTCAGGCTTACAATATCAGTGCCAATTTACATAAATGATAAATGTTCATCTGTTTAAATTGAATTTTATTCCCTTTCTTCACATTCTGTTATGTGCTTCGGAGGTACACGATCAGCTTTTAATGACCAGTAAACATTCAGTATGCGGGCAGGGTGTGACTTTTAAAGAGCCGACAGAAGTAGATTGACTGCCTAATTTATAGTTAGTAGGTGTTTAAGAAAAAAAAAAAAAGTTGGTGTCAGTTATAGTAGACTTTGCCTTTCCAGTGTTAGAAATGCTATTTTGAAATAAACTTAAAAATTAGTAAATTTAATAGGCCTGAGAAAAGGGGAGAGCAGTGGAAGTAAAAATTTCTGCAGCCCATGACAAAAAGCTAGTGCAGCTGATAGAGAGCAAATCAGAGTGTGGCAGTAGCTAGCACAGTACTACAAGGAGAAACAGCAATGCAGCATTAGAATTACAGCATGCACATTCTAGGTTTAAAATGGGTTGTTTTCTTGTACATCTAAGGTAGATCACTAAAAATCTAACAAATGTTTTGGAGCTAAGCAGTGAATTACTGTACTATTGACTTTTTAAAATATAGTTTTAAAATGTTTGAGTTAGTTGTGATTTCTAAGGTACGGTGATGCTTTTCACTAAAATTAAATCATTTTGATTTTTAGAAATCATTGCATGGCAATACACTACCAGTGCATATCTGATAAAAGATCTGTCAAATATCTGCTGTGAAATTTGGACTAGAGTTTTCGCTAAGCCTGCTCTTTATACTACAAATGCTTGATACTTTAACACACTGAAATTAAGCTGTGCCCAGAATAGAGGTACGAATATAACAATAAAAACAATCTAGTAAATAATAGTTAAACATGCAGAAAGTCATAGGTATCCTTTAAATGTGCAGAATAACACAGGCCTCCTATTACCTGTAAGCTTAGTATCATGCAGCATTTGCAGTTGGAAGAGAGGTAATGACCTAGAGAGATACATCAGCAGCAGCCATCTCATCTTGAGTGTTCGTCTGATTCAGCTCTTCATTATATGCGAGGGGGAGTAGGGGGGAAGTGTCAGTGAATACAGTACCTTACCACCTTAAATAGATAAAACTTCAAAGCAAAATAGTGTGAACAGTGAAGCTTACTTGGTGCTGCTACCTTTCTTGGATTGATAAAATATGGATGATGTTGCGTAGAAATTAATACCTTGTGGCTGCTGGGCTAAGAATCCAAGGAAAGATGCTAGGAAGCCCTGGGATGGTGAACTCAGCCCATTGGCAGATGAAAGTAATCAGAGAAAAAGTTGGAGTGACCCAAAAAAAAAAAAAAAAAAAATTTCTTCCAGCTCCTTAGATATTGCACCGCATTTGTTCTTGATTGAGATTAAGTTTCCAGGCTTAACTGTAGGCAGATCTGTGTTGAAGCTCCATTCCATCTCCAGAGGTCAAGTCTGTGAGTGAGGTCAGGGCTCCCACATGCACACTACAGAAGAAACTAACTGTATTTCCCACTCAGAGGGCATGAGCAAAACTGTTACAGCTTTATAGGCAGCTAAGCATTTGAAACATGCACTCCCAGGCAAACAGGCTCTCTTGTGCCTCTCTCTTCCCTGACCATATTTAGTCAACCATTGCAAAAAATAATCTCTCAGTTGTTGATTGTCGATCCAGAATCTGAGGGAGCCTCTATCTTGCTCTCTGCTCATTGATTATTCATCCTGCTGTCCCAACACTGTTTAGCCATTTGTCCTGATATTTTTTTAGCACTGCCAAATAAAGCCGTCTCTCATGTTTCCACTTATATTTCCCAGATTTTCACTGAGCTTGCACTGCTACTAGTAAAGCCTGATGCGGCTGTCACCATACTTAGAAACACTGCAGAGTAAAAAAAAAAAAAAAAAAGAAAAGCTCTGGTAGTAGCAGGATAGGGTCTTTAGGCAGATATGAAACAATAAATATCCCTCTGCTGCCACAACAGATTGTGTAACCTGTTTTCTTGATCAGTGAAAAGTGCTGTGAATAATAATAGGCTTTTTAGTCTCAGGACTAAGTGCCCTGTAGTTTAATTATATAACTAGTTTTAAGTTTTTTTTCTAGAAAATTTACATTTTATTTGACCGATAAGTTTTGTGCTATTTGCCTGTTCTAAGCAAAATCAGAAATGATTTGGCAAATGGAAAACATTTGTGCTTTATTAATAAACAAATTATCATTATGTAATGTGTTTATAATACTATCTGCATAAATTTTGCTTTATTAAAAACTACTAACAAGCAGAGTGCCAGTATTTTAGAAAAACTTAATGTTTCTTGGTGAAGAAATTTTAATATCATTCTGCAGATTTTATTTCCATTCATATAAACTGTCTTCTAACAAATACAGTAGCTATACTTTCAGAATTTGAAAACAAATTTTTGAATTTTGATATAGAACAGTTATTTGCTCCAGAAGAGAATAGCTAGGAGTAACTGCTGACCATCTTCATTTAAGTACCACAGACAGTAGTAAGTAAAACCAAAATAACTCAGTTAAGACTTCCCGTATCTTTCTAGACAGAAATCCCTTTGGAAGAATATGCTTTGTGGTTCTTTGGGCAACAGTTATAGGCACTCAGGTGCAGCATAAATATTTTTTCCAGCAGAGAGAAAAGAGTAAATGCCAAATATAACCAAACAGTTCAATGTTTAGGATTAAACCTAGCCCCATAAATATAAGAAATGACTGCATCATTACCTCATCCTGATATATGTAAGTGTTGCTTTTAATACATTGAGTTACAGTATTTTCAGGATAGAAGGGTTGAAATGCAAAAGATTGACTGGAAGAGACCAGTATTTTCTGAGGCCCTCCCCTTTCTTTGCTCTTTGGAGTGTAACTTGAATTAATAACATTGTGCAGCAACATTCTAGTCTGTAGCTGAGGCTTCATCTGAGCTTTTCGTTATAAATTCAGTGTCTTTCCCCTCACCTCTTTCAAAATCCACATGTTACAGTGGCCTCAAAATCAGTAGGCCTAGGGCGAATATATATTTCTACCAAATTTGAACTAAAATTGTACAAGGGGTTCTTGAAAGATAACACCCTAAACAAGTGTATTCTAAAAAAAAAAAAAAAATTAAAAAACTTTCACAGAAATAAAAAGAGAACCTAGATTTTAGTTCTTAGCTAGCTGAGATCCAGTGCATGATATCGAAGATTACGTGATTAGTCAAACTTGAAAAGTTATTAACATTTTAAATAGGAAAAATGCTGTGACTCATCATTCTGGCAAGTTTAATATGGAGTGTAAAATGACTGATTGGAGACCTAATCTTTCATTCATACAAGTCTTTAGTCCTTTTCCTTAATGATAGACCTCAAAATGTAAATAAATTATTGGGAGGTTTTGTCATTGGTGAAAGAGAATATTCCCCTATTCTGAGTCTTACTTTAGAACCTTAACCAGAGAGGAAGGATGCCTTTGGTAAAGTATGCGATTTTGAATCAGGAAATCTTGGGTCTCTTCCAATGTCAGTCAGATTTTGTGGCAATGTGCATGCCCTGTCCCTTGTCGGGGTGGGCAGGGTGTGTGCTGATAGTCTGGTAGGCTGTAACCACAGTATCTTGGGTCTTGCCACAGTGAGATTCAAGGATCAGGGTCTAAGCGGCAGCTCTCGGGTATAGGGCAGTGCGACCTAGTAGCCAGAGTCAATACTGCGGCCCTTGCGTTCAGGGCCGTGTGGCCTAGTGGCCAGAGTCAATATGGCAGCCCTAGTGGCCAATACCTGGGGGGCCATCACCAGGAGGGTGGTGGCCTGGGCCCACCCGACTCCACCGGGCCCTGACCCAGGGCCCTAACAGTGACGGAATAGTCCACCACTGGGTCAGCAGGGAATCCCACCGAAACATGCTGACCTTGCAGAGGTACAAGATACCACTTGCTCAACCTTCCTGGATCACTTCCTACTGTGCTTCCTGAAGCTGCAGTCCATGGGGCAGTGGAGTCTCCGGGCACCTCAGCACAGGTAACTCCCTGGGACTCTGATGGCTACAGATCTCCAGCTCCCGCAGGCAAGGGCTGTGACAGTTCCTCAGCTGGAGCCTCAACCAACAGTCCTTCCTCTCCGACGGTCAGACCAGACTGAGCCAGATTGCTCCCTTTTATACTAGCATAACATTTGAAGCATGCCCAGTACAGCCTGAGGGGCGGAACTTCCTCCACCCACAGTGTGGGGTTAATCCCTTCCGGCCCAGTGTGGGGAATGCACACTCTGTCACAGACTTCCTGTGCGACACTCGGTAAGCACTTAATCTCTCTGTCTTAGTTTTCCATCTATAAAGTGGGGATACTTCCTTACCTCAGAGGGGTGAATAATAAATTCATTACTGTTTGTGACATGCTCATGTCCAGCTGATGAACATCACCAAAAGGTCTATAGATAAAAACTATGTTTAAGCAATATTTATCTGCTGATTGATATTGCAGAAGGTGTAATATGTTGAAATTGTTAGAGCTGTGCTAAACAGGTGGGGAGTAGGTTCCATAGCTGAGCCCTCATTAAATGCACTGGTAAATTGCAAGTGTTGAGAGTGGAGGATCCCCCCACACTTTTGCCTTTCATTCTCATGAGGTTCTTGCCCTTACAAAAAGTTAACTGTAGTTTTCTCACTCCCTCCAAAATCAAAATCTTTCTCAGTGAAACTTGGAAATTTTGAAAACTTTGGCTGGCTCTGTGTAGTTGGTTGACAAAGAAATGAAATTTCTGCAAACATTCATTCCTTTTTTGTTGAAATTTAACATTTGAATTTTAATCCAAAATTCAGAAAATATTAACCAGTTCTAGTAGATAGCACTAGGTTAAATTGGAAAAATGACTAAGGCCATGCCTCCACTAGCACTTACGTTGTCAAAACTTTTGCTGCTCAGGGGTGTAGAAAAAACATCCTCCTGAACAAAAGTTTTGTTGGCATAAATGCTCGTGTGCACAATGCTGTGTCAGCTGACATAGCTACCACTGCTTGTTGAACTGGTTTTATGATCTTGACGGAAGAACTCTCTCCTGTTGGCATAACGTGGCTACACAGTACATGAGCGCTCTTACAGTGTTGGTACCGCTGTGCCCCTGTAAGCTTGTAAGTTGTAGACATTGCCTAAATCATAGAGTTTAAGGCTAGAAGGGACCACCAGATCATCTAGTGTGCTCTCTTGTATATTGAAGGCCACTAGCACCGCCCAGCACCTGCATACTTAACCCAACAACTAAAAATAGACCAAAGTTTTACAGCCCACAGGAGACTAGACGATTATGTGCTACAGGCAAATAAAAGGAGGGATCACGAAGGCCTCCATAATGGCAGGGAAATGATTAAGTCAGCCATACCCAGATAATCTTGGGAAGTGACACGTAGTGTCACACTGCAGAGGATGGTGAAACTGTTCTAATGGCACTGCCAGGTTTCTTCCTGATCCCACATATGGTGATCAGTTAAACCCTGCGAATGTCAACAAGAACCAGCCAGCCAAGCATCTGAGAGAGAGGAAGCTAGGTGCCCTCTCAGAGCCCTGCCCCTCACCATCCAATGTTCCATCTCCATCCGTGGCCATCTCTGATCCTTCAGAGGAAGGCGATCAAAAAGACTTCTAAGAAAAATGTGTACAAATGAATATTTTATTCACCAGAAAATTGAAAAATACTAAGTGGCTCGCTCTTTCTCAGTGTTTACTGTAAAACAGGTCATGTTTGAGGTTTTGAGTTGTCCAACTGACCTGTCTGAGTTTGTAACATGTGGGAAAATCATGGTGGGTTTTCTTCATGTTTTTGTTACTCAAAAATGGCTGATCTAATGTTGCTAAAAATTTCATTTAAAATAACCATCTTGTAATCAAGTCTGGAAAATTTCAGACTAGAAAGAATTTGAGAAAGTTGAGCCAACTGAAAAAGGAGGCTTGCAATGTAAACTTCAACTCAACCTTAATTATAAACAGCGTCCCTGTTGACAAACACTAACGCATAACTGTGTTATATGACTGGGCAAGAAAATCGCAGGTAATGTGCAGCCTCGATAGGTGCAAAGTAATGCACATTGGAAAAAATAATACCACATATATATATACAGTTATGGGTTTTAAATTAGCTATTACCACTCAAGTAAGAGATCTTGGAGTCACTCTGGATAGTTCTCTGAAAACTTCCACTCAATGTGCAGAAGGGGTAAAAAAGGCTAACAGTATGTTAGGAAGTATTAGGAAAAGGGGTAGAAAATAAGACAGACTATTGTGATGCCACTATATAAATCTGTGGTGCATCCATGCCTTGAATACTTTGTCTAGTTTTGGTCACCCCTTCTCAAAAAAGATATAGTGGACCTGGAAAAGGTTAAGATTGATAAAGATAATCAAGAGTATAGAACGGCTTCGATATGAGGACAGACTAAAAAGAATAGAGTTGTTCAGTTTAGAAAAGAAACAAGTGGGGAGGGAGTAATATGATCTAGATCAGGGATCGGCAATCTTTGGCACGCAACTCGTCAGGGTAAGCACCCTGGTGGGCCGAGCCGGTTCGTTTACCAGCCGTGTCCACAGGTTTGGCCGATCGCAGCTCACTGTCCGCGGTTCACCTCTCCAGGCCAATGGGGGCTGAGGGAAGCAGCGTGGACCGAGGGATGTGCTGGCTGCCGCTTCCTGCCACCCCCATTGGCCTGGAGCGGCGAACCGTGGCCAGTGGGAGCGGCGATCGGCTGAACCTGTGGATGTGGCAGGTAAACAAACTGGCCCGGCCCGCCAGGGTGCTTACTCTGGCGAGCCGCGTGCCAAAGGTTACCGATCCCTGATATAGATCTATAAAATCACGAATTGTGGGAAAAAGTAAATAGAGAAATGTGAAAGAAAAAATAAAAAAACAGGGGTCACAATGAAATTAATAGACAGCAAGTTTAATACAAACAAGAGGAAGTACTTTTTCACACAAGGCACAACTCATCACATGGAACTCTTTGTAGCTCGAAAGCTTGTCTCTCTTACCAACAGAAGTGGTTCAATAAAAGATATTACCTCACCCATTTTGTGTCTCTCATATCCTGGGACTGACATAGCTACAACCACACTGCATACATTCATGAAGGATGGGTCCATCAATGGTTTTTAGTCAAGATGGTCAGGAATGCAACCCCATAGTTGGGGTGACCCTAAACCTCTGATTACCAGAAGTTTGGAGTGGAAATAGGGTGGATCACTCCATAATTGCCCTGTTCTCTACATTCCCCTTGAAGCTCTGGTACTGGATGCTGTCAAAGACAGGATACTGGGCAAGATGGGCTGTGGTTTGACCCAGTCTGGCAGGTCTTATGTTCTTAATGTACATTAATGCTGTAATAATCTTTAAATGCAATTTTAGTTGAGGATGGTATGAATTTAGTATCTTAAAGCATTGAAAAATCATATCTAGAATCTTCACAAATTTTAGATGAGCGGTATAACCTACACAAGCTAACTTTGTTTATGGTTATTACTAGATTTATTGATCTATAAAACAGTATGTAGGGGAATACTGTGTATGTTTTGCAAGCGTGAGAGATGAAAGCAAGGATTTATATACGTAAGGATTATGTTCCTGGTAAATGCAGTAATGAAAGTTGTCTGTTTTCCTTAGTACTTTGAAAATTGAATGCTGAAACAACTGTTGTGGAAAAGGAAAGTAACATTTATTCATCAAAATTACTTTGCCTTCTAGTGTAACACATGGCTGTCCAAGTTAATAGTGTTCTGAATGGTGACCATCTACTTGTTAGAATTTTGGTAGGAGCTGTATAAAGTCCTACAAGCTAAAGCAGTATGATAAAGGAAACACTGTTGCATTATGAAACCAGAGCAGGGACTTGTGGGACAAGGGGAGCTACATTAAATTGTTGTGATTAGGAAAGGTAATAGAACTGGAAATCCTATAGAATTTGGCATTTTTGGCTGAAATATTTGCAAGATACATCCTTCTTAACTTCTTCCTCTGACCCAACTGCTTAGTGCTGGCTGAAAGAAATCCTGAGATGCTATCCTCCAGCCTGTCCCTGCATGGATGGAAACCACCTAGAAGTACAGTCCTCCACCTGCAAGTTGTTCACTAAGAGCAGCAAAGTAGAAATCTCGCCTGCTATTAATCATAAACCTTGAATGCTATATATTTCATTACACAATAGAAACCTATTCATTATGTATTTTACAGCACACAAGTGTGGTGGGCAGTTCACAAGATAGTAAGACATAGTCCATTCCCCAAGGAGCTTACAATCTAACTTCAGATATGATACTTCGGAGGTTTGGGGCAACAAAATAGTAGGGATGGGTTAAAGGAGGAGTGACAGGAATAACGACAGTAAGATTGTTACTTAACAGCTAGTACACAGCATGGTGTATGTAAAAAATCTTTTTTATATGAATAAAATAAATGTAAAATATGTATGTATTATTCACTTCTTGTAGGCATAATAACTTTGTAACAAAGTTTTCACCTACCTTTTCCAAAGTGGTGTATTAAGGGTTTCTCAGTGCCCCTGTTAAAGTTGAAGAATGTACCCCTCAATTTTTTTCTGCTTTCATCCACCCACCCTTGAATCTCTCAAATCACACACCTTACATTTGCTATTCCTATGGACCAAAAGGGCTGGAATAGAATCCCTTCTGAGACAGTCAGAGCCGCTCATTACTCAGTAGCCAGGGTCTTTGTGAAGTGACAGTTGATTTCATTTATGGGCTGCATGCACTCTCGACAAGAACTAACTTGGAATTTCCAGATTTTGGAATTCTTCAATGCCACCCATAATATTTGCATAATTGGATTTTTCCTTAATTCACTTAGAGATTAGTTACAAATTTAAACTGATTTAGTTTTTTCTTAAACTAAATAATTGTGAAACTACTGTTAAATATAATGTGAAGGAAAGATTGATATGTATGTTTGTCCATTGTTGTGTCCCAATATTTGTTCCTGTCTGCACCTCAGCCAGGCTTTCTCATACAGAATTGCGCTTATAAATATAATTCCCTGCTTGAAGTTGAATCCTTCATGTACAACTCACTTTCTACAAGTAATCTAAGAACACTGTATTTTCATTGCTCTTGAAATGAATGTGGCAGTTAACTCTAATTGAAAAAATAGGTATTCTGAGGACTCAGAAATGGAGAGAGAAAAAATCCCTGCAACATTCCTTACTGGCCACTTTTGTGTAAGGAGATGGTGTGTTGAGCTGACTGACAAGAGGAGGGGAAGGGATCCAAACAGGCCGAGTTCATAGTTGGCAGCTGAAAAGGTGGTGCTTGGGTGGTTTGTGAGGTATGGAGCTTAAATAAAAAATAACTTCTTGCCTGATCAAGCTATTTGTATTTGGTGCTCCAACTGTGATTGCCTATCTGGATCTGTTTGCAGCAGTCATTTTTCTGCTCCCTAAAGATGATTGAGCCACAGGGAGATAGGAAGCCCTTCATTGCTTCCTATTTGTGAAAATAAGCTTGTAACTTGAATACTGAACGCTAACATTCCCATATTAAAAATCTACTTTCAGAGGTATCTATTTGTCAAGGCTCAGGAAATCAGATAAGACTCTTAGTAGAGCTGATCAGAAAATTTTTTCCTAGCAAAAAAATCTTAACTTTTCATCAAAAACCTGAAAACTGAAAATCTGTGGAGACATCTATTTTTAATTTTTGTGAAAAACTTGATTTTGTCAAAACCCCTGTTTTCTGTCAGTGTCTCTATTTTGGTAGTAAAATAGTGTAACAGTTAAAATTAGAACTAGAGTGTAGCTGAACATTGAGGAAAAATAAGAATTCTTTAGAATTGTATTTGTGGGGCCCATTGTCCATCCAAACTGAAAAGCATGCTCAGCAGTGAGCTAGTAACTCGTACCAGTATCTGGACCAGACTAACATAGCAGTTACTTGGGCTTCTCTTAGTATGTGTTTAGAAGGAGAGGTAACTCATCATTTTATTTCTGCTTTTTGCTTATTTTTTTAGCTGACTGTGCATATCTTTGAAGTATATACAGGGTGGATGAGGTAATATCTTGTATTGGACCAACTTCTATTGGTGAGAGAGACAAGCTTTTGAGCTTACATAGGACTCTTCTTCAGGTCTCACCCACCTGGTCTCTTACTTCTCCTAGTTTCTCTAATATCCTGGGACTAACATGGCTACAACAATACTGGATTGTGTGTATCTTTGACATGAAATCCAGGTTTAACCTAGCCAAAAGAAATAGACAGTTCCCACAATAGATGGTTGAGTATCACACTACATTCCTATTTTAATTTTGTATTCTTTTAAAACTGCACTATATATATATGAATAAATAAAATGGCACATCCCTCAAATCCAGAGTTCCCACAACAATTGATATCTCATAAGTTGACAGACTGAAAAATGTAATCTATTAAAGTCTTAAGTGTAATTTTGACAACTAAAATTTCTCATGTATATAGACATTTCCATTTAAATGGACTTTAAATAGGTAGTTAAATGCTACAGGAAACATACATGCTTCTTCGAGTAGTGTCCCTGTGGGTACTTCACTGTAGGTGTATTGGCGTCCCTATGCTGCTGACTGGAGAATTTTGAAAGCAGTGTCTGTTCTTCCCGCACATGCACTGTCCCCCATTGTGCTCTGCCGTGAAGCTAACCAGTGTTGCAAGAGCCAACCTTCCTCAGTTCTTTCTCAACTGCCCCTGACTAGAGATAGAGCTTTAGCTGTCTGTTAGCAGATTGTTAACTTTCAAAAGACTTGCTAATCATTCTCCTTTTTTTAACTACTACTAAATTTCCTTTACATTCCCTTTCTTTTATCCTTAAAAACCTTGAATTTAAACTGTCTTCTGTTCTATTAGAAGTGGCTTTTTAACCGCCTTCAGAACTGCGCCAAGACTTAGGGCTGGTCCACACTTAGTCCGGACTTCGGACTAAGGTACGCAAATTCAGCTACGTTAATAACGTAGCTGAATTCGAAGTACCTTACTCCGGACTTACCGCGGTCCAGACGCGGCCGGAAGTTTCCCCCCGTCGACGCCGCGTACTCCTCTCGGCGAGCTGGAGTACCGGCGCCGATTGTGAGCACTTCCGGGATAGATCCGGGATCGATTTATCGCGTCTTAACCAGACGCGATAAATCGATCCCAGAACATCGATGGCGTGCCTCTGGACCAGCCGGTAAGTGAAGACTAGGCCTTAGGATGGCAGGAATCCTCACCACAGCCGTCTACATCTAAGGGCATGGCTACACTTGCAGATGTAGAACGCTTTGAGTTAAACCAGCCTTCGTAGAGCGCAATAGGGAAAGCGCTGCAATCTGTCCACACTGACAGCTGCATGCGCACTGCTGCGGCCACATTAGCTGCTCTTGCAATGGCCACAGAGAGCAGTGCATTGTGGTAGCTATCCCCGCATGCAAGTGGCTGCAATGTGCTTGTCAAATTGGGGTGGAGTGTGACAGGGAGTGTGTATGTGGGGGGAGAGAGAGAGTGGGGTTTTGGGGGGCTGAGAGCATGTCAGCATGCTGTCTTGTAAGTTCAGACAGCAATAGACCCCCCTCCATCCCCCGCCTCTCTTTCTCTCACACAGCATTCCACAGAATGATTGCTTTGTCTCGTAGCAGATAAGCATGCTGGCTGTCAGAAACAGCTTTCAAAAGGCATATCGGCATGCCTGCAGTGATTCCAAAACAATGACAAGAGTGGCCATTTGACTTAAGGGGATTATGGGACTTTTCCGGAGGCTGATCAGAGTGCAGTAATGCAACACCTCATTCACACCGACGCCCAGGCGTTTCAGCCAATGCGCACCAAGTGTTAATCTTCTCGCCGAGGTGGAGTACCAGGAGCGCTCTAGCCCTGGAATCAGAGTGCTCTACTTGCCTTGCCAGTGTGGACTGATAATGAGCTAGGGTGCCCGGGGCTGCTTTAATGCGCTCTAACTCGCAAGTGTAGCCAAGCCCTAAGCAAGGTTAGCCTAAGGCTTGTCTACACTGGTACTTTACAGCGCTGCAACTTTCTTGCTTAGGGGTGTGAAAAAACATGCCCCTGAGCGCTGCAAGTTTCAGCGCACCAGCGCTGGGAGCTATACCCCTCGTGGAGGTGAGTTTTTTTTTCTCTCCCAGCGCTATACTGCAACTACACAAGCCATGGCAGAGCTTTAACGTTGCCAGTGAAGACATGCCCTAGGAAAACAATCATGAACCACCACAAGGCTTCTAAGAAAAGAGCCATGAGTCCCCACAGTGAGCCCCAACCAAGCCAAAAAAGATTGGTATCATTGGTACTGACGGCCACTGAGCTCGCCGTACCCAGACTGCGGTACCCAGAGCTTGCACAGAAAAGTCCTAACAGAACACGCTGGGCTGCCTAAGGACCTAATGGACACAGGCAGGGTAACATTAGTACCGACAGGGCAAGAGAAAGGTAGAGATTCTGCCCGGGAAGGCTCCTTCGGTATAGAGAACAGCATCAGTACCCTCTTCAGTATACAGTAACTCCTCGCTTAACGTTGTAGTTATGTTCCTGAAAAATGCTACTTTAAGCGAAATGATGTTAAACTAATTCCATTTCCCCATAAGAATTAATGTAAATAGGAGAGTTGGGTTCCAGGAAAAAAGACAAAAGACATTATATACATATGCAGTATAAGTTTTTAAAACAGTTTTAAACAAACAATTTAATACTGTAACAACAAGGAGTCCGGTGATACCTTAAAGACTAACAGGTTTATTTGGGCATAAGCTTTCTGCATCTAAAGAAGTGAAGTTTTTTACTCACGAAATGCCCAAATAAATGTTAATCTTTAAGGTGCCACCGGACTCCTTGTTGTTTTTGTGGATACAGACTAACACGGCTACCCCCTGTTACTTGACACCATGCAAGGCACTAATTTAATACTGTATATAGCAATGATGATTGTGAAACTTGGTTGAGGTGGTGGAGTCAGCGGGTGTGATATTTTCCCGGAAATGCCTTGCTGCTAAATGATGAACTAGCACTCAGCTCCGCCTTCAAGGGTTAACATGTTGTTAATGTAGCCCCACACTCTACAAGGCAGCATGGACTGAGGAAGGAGGGAGGAAACAAATACACGCATGGCAGTGGCTGCAAATAGTTCCCTGCGGAAACTGAATCTGATGATGAACCCATGCTATCCTGCTGGAGAGCACTACTCCCTCCTCTGGATAGCATATGCACGGCTACGTAGGTGCCAACTTTCCAAAGTGTGTGTGTGTGTGTGAGACAAAGACATGTTGCCCCTTTAATTACGCTGCCCTTTTAAGTAAATCAGCATGTTCAGACACAGCAGTAGTTTCCAGCAAGCTCCCTCCATCCTGAGCCCAGTCGTGTTGTCACCACCCCCCCCCAGCTCTGTGGAGATGGAGTACAGGAGCGGGGGGAGAGGGACACCCTGACATCAGCACCCCCTTCCGCTCCCCTCTTCACAGCAAGCAGGAGGCTCCTGGGAGCAGCTCCAAAGTAGAGGGCAGGAGCAGCAGACGGTAGTGAGGGGAGGGACACCTGAACTGCCCAGCAATGGATAGCCTGCTGGCGCCTGCCCAGCTGCACACCTACTTACAGCAAACTTAGGGGAGCTGATATGGGGGCTGCCGGCCCACCCTGGTTCCAAAACCCCATGAGGACGGGCTGTTCTTCCAGAGAATCCTGCAAGCAGTGGACAAAACAGGCGGCCCAACAACATTATAAGGGAACATTGCACAACTTTAAACGAGCATGTTCTCTAACAGATCAGCAACATAACAACTTTAACCGGGATGACGTTAAGTGAGGAGTTACTGTATTAATCATTGGTGGACTGTTCAGCCAGGACTGCATCTCCAACTCCATCGATTCAGACATCCCAGCACCGTTAACCACTACTGGTACCAATGCCTACAGGACCGCCAAACTTCTGGTACTTGAGAGTCCTTTCCGTGTTTGACACACCAGACTCGCCCTACTCAGTCCTGGGTCTCTGATACCGAGTCTGCCTTGAGCTCCAGGTTCTCCTTCGGCATTGTGCCATGCCACACCCATTCTCTAGTGGGAAGTCAGACAGTGAGCAGGAGGACGTAATCTCCCGTCACTCCTCTCATGCATCTTATGGTACCGATTACCGGTAGGGACCTCAACCATACCGTCCTTCTGACCCTCAGCTTCCCTGATATGGGCAGCCATGGGACCAAGTACCGGGGCCTTTCCCACCATCACAGTGGCCTTACTGGGACCCTTGGCAGGCATATAGGCATCATGCGTTTTGAAGCTGTAGCATGGCTTATCAGGAGCCAATGAGGCTTCCTCCTTTGGTCACCACAGCTAGAGCGTCTGAGCCTCCTGAACAGATGAGGGAGGTACAAGAGGCAGAGACTGAGGAAGAGGTTGCCCCCCAAAGTACCACTCCCCCACCAGACTAACTTCTCATCTTCATCACCAGATAAGACAGTGATGCCCTCTCCACCGTCATTGGCCGATGACTTCAAACTTTTTCAAGAGCTGGCTCAAAGGGGGGCAGATGCATTACAACTACAGGAGGTGACAGAGTCACACCATAAGTTACTGGACATTTTACACTCCTGTCCCTTGTCCAGAGTAGCCCTTCCTATTAACGTGGCTCTCTTAGACCCTGCAAAAATTATATGGCAGACTCCTGCATCGGTCCCACCAACATGTAAGTGGGCCGATAAGAAATATTACATACCAGCAAAAGACACGGAATTTCTCTTCTCCCACCACCTCCCTAATTCAGTCACTGTGGATGCAGTGAACTCTAGAGGTTGACAATACTACGTGAAATCCACCCCGTATTATAGGGATTGGAAGCGCCGCTATCTCTTTGGGAGAAAGGCTTACTCATCAGCCACCGTACAGTTCCGTATTGCAAACTATCAGGCCTTAATGGCAGAATATGATTATATCAGTTATTCAAAACTCAATTCCTTTATTGAGCAGCTTCCAGATTCTCACAAGGACCAATTCAAGGCTGCTATTACCGAGAGTCATCTGGTGGCTAAGGTGGCACTCAAGTCAGCACTCAACTTACCTGACTACAGGGCCACCCGGGAAGTGGGGGGCAAGTGGGGCAATTTGCCCCAGGCCCCACAGGGGCCCCCACAAGAATATAGTATTGCAACTTTTTTTATGGAAGGGGCCCCCGAAATTGCTTTGCCCCAGGCCCCCTGAATCCTCTGGGTGGCCCTGTCTGACCATGACAGCACGTTCCATATCCACGGCCATCATGAGACAAGCCTCTTGGCTTCTCTTATTGGGCTTTCCTAAGGAAGTTCAAACAACCACAGGCATAAAATTCCCTTTAAATGTCCCTTCAAAGGCACAAAATTGTTTGCAGACAAAATGGATGCTTTCCCCCTCCACACTGAAAGCCTCCAGGTCTACTCTTTGGTCATTTGGAATTTACACACTTGGGCAGAAGAGAAAATATAGTCCTTCGTCCTCATTCAGACCCTGCTCATCACAGTATTCAGTCCAACATTCTTCAAAAGAAGTAGTCTAGGTTCCTAAATGGAAACCTTCAGTCCCTCAGCCTACTTCTTTCCAGCCATCCACCTCAAAACGTCAGTTTTGACAGGCTGGTCGAGGTGCCGTGAGACTACTCCCTTCAATGCCATCTAATGCTCGCCAACCTTCCCATCCCTATGGATGACGTCTTGCTCCGTTCCACAGCGCCTGGGAACGGGTAACTTCTGACAAATGGGTGCTAGAGATTATACTCAATGGGTACTCCATTCACTTCATCATCCTTCCCCATCCCTCTTCAGGGATTCTTCTCAATAGAGCCTATTATGACAAGACATAGACCATCTCCTCAGCATAGGAGACACAGAACCAGTACCTCAACATCTGACAGACAAGGGTTTTTACTCTCGTTACTTCCTGATAACCAAGAAAAAGGGAGGTTAGACACCCATACTAGACCTTAGGGCAGTCAACAAATTTGTCAAGGCTCAGAAGTTCAAGATGGCTACTTTAGCAACAGTTATTCCAGTGTTGAAACAGGGAGACTGGTTCTTGGTCCTTGACCTACAAGATGCTTACTTCCATATTTCAATCATACTGTGTCACAGATGATACTGCAGATTCACACTAGGACAGGACCACTACCAGTATGGAGTACTCCCCTTTGGCCTCAATCAGCTCCCAGAGTATTCTCCAAGGTCTTCTCTATAGTGGTGGCCCACCTATAGGGCATCATGATCTACCCTTACCTGGACAGTTGTCACCTCAGAGCACGCTCCTTCGAAGCTCAGTGAGTTAACCATATGACTTTGGATTTATTCAGAAGTCTGGGCCTACAGATTAAACTAGAAAAGTCGACATTAACCCTGGTACAGAGACTAGAATTCACAGGAGCCGATCTTGACTCTTTCCAAGCGAGAGCACTTCTCCCACATCACAGATTCTTCAGTCTCTCCATGGGTTTAGAGAGAGTGTCTGGTGCAAACCAGCAGTGTCATCAGACACTGCCTTCAGCTGCTAGGGCACATGGCTGTGGGCACATTTGTGATAGCTCGTGCCAGTCTTCACAGGAGATGCCTCCAGTCATGGTTCAGCTTAGTTTACATACCGAACAGACAGCCTAGACAAACCACTATCTCTGCCCACCAAGATAAAACAATCCTTGAATTGGTGGAAGGACCCAGCAGACTTCTTCATGGGATTCCCATTTGCACAGACTCCCCTATCACTACTTCTCATCACCGACATCCTTCAGAAGGTAGGGTGCACATCTTAACCACCTCACAGTACAGGGTAGTTGGTCACTCTCCGAGGTTTGTCTTCACATCGATCTCCTTGAACTCAGAGTGGTCAGGACTAAGTGTGCTCATTTCCTTCTGCTGATCAGAGGCGCACACACACAAAGATCATCAAAGACAATATAGTGTGCATGTACTACATAAATCGTCAAGGGGGCACCAGATCATCCTCCCTTTGTGCAGAAACACTAAAGCTGTGAAACTGGTGCATTTCCCACAATCTTACTGAGAGTGCACAACGTGACAGTGGACAGTCTCAGCTGCAAATTCCCACATGACATAAATGGGAAATACGCTGATACTCCATGACTATTTTGACGATGGGGGGCACCGATAATAGACTTGCTCGCAACATACCAGAACAAGAAATGTCCATGGTACTGCTCCAGAGAAGGCATTGGCCAGCTTTCCATGGGGGACGCTCTCCTCTTCTCTTCTCAAAGACAAAGGCCTTCTTTAAGCCTTCCCTCTATTGCTCAGAGTCCTGTTGAAAATAAAAAGAGAGAGCAA
Organism: Trachemys scripta elegans; assembly: GCF_013100865.1. Lineage (NCBI taxonomy): Eukaryota > Metazoa > Chordata > Testudines > Emydidae > Trachemys > Trachemys scripta. The sequence continues at coordinate 203,084,650 of NC_048299.1, forward strand.
ACTTCATACTGATCGCTCCCACCTGTCTGAGAGAGACTTGGTACCCTTACCTGTCACAACAGGCGCTGTGTCCTCCAATAACTCTTCAACCCACTCCTTCCCTCCTCTCACAGAATGAGGGACCCACTCTCCGTCCCAACTTCTGAATATTACGGCTCAAAGCCTGGCTCCTTCATGCTTCCACCACATAGAAACATCCTGCTCTGAGGAGGTACGGGAAGTTAGTTCACAGCAGGAAAGCTGCTACTTGTCGTACTTGCCTACAGAAGTGGATTTCAGATGTGGTGGCATTCCAGAAGAATTACCCCAAATAAGGCCACTCTACCAATAGTCTTAGACTGTTTGCTGACTCTTAAGAAATCAGGACTCTATTATTTTGCTAAAGGTACACTTAGCAGCAATAGCCAACATTTCACCAACAAATTGAAGGATACTCTGTTTTCTCGCACCCAACTACAAAGAGGTTCCTTAAAGGCATAGCGAATCTCTTTCCCCCACCCAGACATCCTACCCCACAATGAGACCTGAATTTAGTATTAAAAGGGCTCACCAGACTGCCCTTCGAACCCATGGCCACTTGTTTACTAACTCGCCTTTCACTGAAGATGGCATTTCTGATCACCATTACCTCAGCAAGAAGGGATGGGGAGATAGTGGCTCTGATGGTGCATCCCCCCCTTTACAGTGTTCTTTCCTGACAAATTCACACTCAGACCACACCTGAAGTTTATCCCCAGAGTGACTTCTGCATTTCACATGAATCAACTCATTCACCTCCCCACCTTTTATCCCAAACCTCACCAGGGTAATAGGGAAGTCATTCTACATATCCTTGATGTAAGGAGAGCCTCGGCTTTCTATTTGGACAGGATAAAGGCTTTTAGGAAATGTCCTACGCTCTTCCTCTCCATTGTGGATATGTCTAATGGCACAGCAGTTTCAGCTCTGAGACTTTCTAAATGGGTCTTGAACTGTATCAAACTCTGTTACCAGATTTGCAATTTAGCAGCTCTATCCGTACTCCACGCGCTCTGTAAGATCAATTTCCTCATCAGTAGCCTTGTTCAGGGGTGGTCCCCATACCAGAAATCTGCAGAGCGGCTACTTGGACATCTGCATGTAACTTTGCAGAACACTATGCTCTCCTGGGGGACTCTGCTGCAGATGCTAGATTCGGCTCAGCAGTATTATCATCCATAACAGACACGACTTTGAAGCGCCAGCCTCCTTTGGGGGATACTGCTTGGGAGTAACCTACATTGGAGCACCCATAGCGATGCTATTCGAAGAAGTGGTTACTCACCTTGTGCAGTAACGATTGTTCTTCAAGATATCTTTACCCCATGGGTACTCCTCAACCCACCCTCCTCCCCTCTACTTCACAGTTGTCATCATAAACTCTGTGACAGAGAAGGAACTGAGGAGGATTTGCCTACGCAACGCTGGTTAGCCTCTTGGCAGAGCACAATGGGGGGACAGCGCATGTGTGCTCTGAACGGACATTGCTACTAAAGTTCTCTGATCTGCAGCGCGGAGACGCAAACACACTTACAGTGGAGCACCCATAGAGGGACGCATCTTGAAGAACTAAGAACCCTTATTATAGAAAGTTACCTTGGGCCTGAGAAGAGGAGTTGTCAACCATGGTTTTCATTCTGGAGTTTTAGACTGACTTTTAGATAATGCTGGGCCCAGGCCACTGAGTACCTTGTACTTCCTCCTGTGTGAAGTCAATGTAGAAAGTAGAATACAGGGTTGATGTGCTTGTGGTAGCCTATGTTAATGAGGAGATGAACTGCAGCATTCTGTACTAATTGGAGTTTCATGACGAAGTGTATTGCATTGCTGTAGTCCAGATGAGGTGTGAGTCACGGTGTTCCAGGTCCATTCCCTCTCACTGCCTCCTCACTCTCAAAGCTGCTTTGTAGATAGCAAAAGTTCTGATATCTGTAACTAGCTACAGCTGAGAATTGGTATATATGTATCCCTGTATTTTAAAACTTCTGGTATCCTCACACCATGGACTTGCCTAGATGAATTTAGCGCATGACAAGTTGGGATATAAAACTAGCATGCCACGCAGTAACTCTACATATGGATCCTGCTACTGCATATTAAAAGTTTCCTAGTGTACTACTATGTACTAGAGAACTTTTAATGCACAGTAGCAGGGTCTACATGGAAGATTAGTGCATGGCATGCTAATTGATTTATACTTGCTGTTCATTAATTTTTTAGACTAACAAGCCCTGTGAGGTAATGCACGCTATTTACTAACACATGCTCCTTTGCGGGGTTTCACTGAAATCTTGGTAATTGGCACTTCGCTAAACAATACCCTTCATAATTTTGCACAAGAATCTCTGCAAAGAGTTATTATGTGGAGATGATGTAGTGAGGTCTGTTTAATGCCACTTTTAAAAAGGTACAGTACATTTACTAGTATACTGTGAAATGTCATGAATAAAAACTAAACTACAATTGACCTGTAAACAAATGTGTATTTTATTAAGCATTATCTTGTTTTGCTGTGTAATCTATCAAGGAAACAAAACATTTTTTCCAGTTTTATCAAGAAACTTACATTTGTTATTTTTTTCTATCTAAGTAAATCTGAGTATGTGATGTGGTTAAATGTCTGACCATTGCTTTCCGCTGTGCCTCTCAAGTAGAATTCCTTACAGGAGTGCTGTTTATTTAAATACAAAAGGCCAGGAGGTTCATTGTGGCAGGGCCCATTATATGCAACATCTAGAAGAGTCTAGATCTCAATTTTGCACGGTTAATAAAGAGCTATTTGAATTTCAGAGTGTGGTGACCATTGTCTACTTTGCATGGCAGCCTAAGAGTTGTCTTTAACTGGCACCACTTGTAACTGAGATACAAATTTAGCTCTTCTATAGAGAAGCTCTGCGTCTGCTGTGAGTTACATACAGTCGCAGCAGGTGGGAGAGAATGGGGGAACATCAGCAGAGATTGCCTGAACACAAGAGTCTAGCAGTTACTGCTTCTTCTAGAAGCCGCAGCTGTTAGATGATTTTTGGTGTCTAGAAGGGCAATTCTCCAGGTGCCATTCCCAAAGACAAGACAGCTAGAGGATTAGGGGCAATTTATTCCTACTCCACCCTAGAACTAAATCAGTACAGTGGGCAAAGGGGAGAGTGCTGCTTTGGAGCTCAAAGTGAGTGACAGTGAAACTGTCCAGTGTGGCAAGTTTTACCTGTTCTATTGACATACTCCATTCTATCGACTTGAGTTAATCTGTTGTGTAGATGTCTGATTTGTCACTACAAGGAATCCAAGTGGTCCTTCCTCCCCAGTTTGTTGCTTCAGGTGGAAGATGATGAATCCCCTGGGCCTGGGTAAGGAGAGAAGTGGAAGCAGAATTGAGGCTGCAGGCTACTACACATAGCCATGCAGGGAGAAGAGGGAGGGAGCTCATTAACCTATGTGGCTTCATTGCTGCTGGCTCTGAATTCCCAGGCAGCAGAGCTTCCCTAATTATACCTGGTCTTTTTGAACAGTCCCCCCACCCTATTTTGGGGGCAGGAGTGATTCTCACACACACACCCCTTTGGCTAGCCCATGCTAGGGAGAAGCAAGCGTGCACCCCATCCAGCTCCCAATCTCAGATCTTGGGTCCTCTGCTAATCCCATCTATCTGGTGATGACATAGTAAGCAAATATCAGTAGGGATGAATGGTTATTCCTATAAAAGAGGGGCAGGGTTTCCTTTAGGTGGAGCCCAATGCAGCTAAGTTTAAAAATTAAAAAAAAAAAAAATTAAAAACCAAGATTAGTTTTACTCACTACCTTTGTTTTAAAGAATGAGTCAGCAAAAAGTGTTGACATTTGGCTGCATCACTTTGTGCTACCACTAAATCCTTGAGGGGAGGGATAGCTCAGTGGTCTGAGCATTGGCCTGCTAAACCCAGGGTTGTGAGCTCAATCCTTGAGGGGGCCACTTAGGGATCTGGGGCAAAATCAGTACTTGGTCCTGCTAGTGAAGGCAGGGGGCTGGACTCAATGACCTTTCCAGGTCCCGTCCAGTTCTAGGAAATGGGATATCTTCATTAATTAAAAAAAAAAAAAACATTAATCCTGCATGTTAAGAGGGGAAAGCTATGCAATGTCAATCTGATGGAGTAGAGCAGACCGGGTGGTATGTGAGCAGCATGAATGTCTGTTCTAACCATAATAACAAGGACATGATAACAGTTTTCAAGTACATAACAGGTTGTTGCAAGGAGGAGGGAGAAAAATTATTCTCCTTAACCTCTGAGGATAGGAAAAGAAAGCAATGGGCTTAAATTGCAGCAAGGGCAGTTTAGGTTGGACGTTAGGAAAAACTTCCTAACTGTCAGGGTGGTTAAGTACTGGAATAAATTGCTTAGGGAGGTTGTGGAATCTTCATCATTGGAGATTTTTAAGGCCAGGTTAGACAAACACCTGTCAGGGATGGCCTAGATAGATAATACTTAGTCCTGTCATGAGTGCAGGGGACTGGACTAGATGACCTCAAGGTCCCTTCCAGTCCTACGATTCTATAAGAGGTTGACATGGGACAGAAATTTGATAAGAGAGAACAAATGATATTGCATACTGGTGAATTGTTCCCTCCACCCCCACTCCCCATACAGCAATGCAACTTCAGTTTCAGTGTCATCATTTCTAGATACATTGCCTCTAAAAACACGTGTTATGGAATAACATTGCTATAATTAAGTTAGTTTAAAATACTATTATTAGGGTTAGAATAATCGCAGTAAAAAATGTCAGCTTTAAGTATGAGCCCTATGAGTTCAATGTGTTCTGATATCTGTATATAGTTTCAAAAGTACGTATCTGGTATGTTTCAAAAGCTAGTCAATCCAGTAATGGTATTCATGTATGATACAGGTTGGGGTTACTTTGAAGAGTTGCCTGGAGTCTAGTCACAAATTGTGTCAAATACAAACTATTTTTAAAAGGCAACTGCTATATTCTCACAAACTTGAAAATGTTATCAAAACTTCATTAAACTATCACGAGCTTCTTCACCACGTTCTCACACATTTAGTAGTGACTACTGTAAGATAAGATATTGGAGTAGTTTCACTGTTAATCTGATTATTATGACAGTACGTATATTGCATTAATACGCAACCTACAATTTCAGTTGTTTGTATTTGTCTGGGTCATTCCCCATTTTACCTCAGCAATTAGGATCCTTCTCAGTGAGAGGCCATCATCGTTCCCTTCTGAGTCATAATGAGCCTAGTCAGGTCTTAAAATCTGAGATTTTAAAGTGGCATAATGCAATGAAATGTGCTTATTTGTAATTAAGTGAAAGAAGATGTTGATATTTTCAAATAGAATTACATAAACCTTCCCCTTTCCAAAAATGTAATGTATGTCTATAAAAGAAAATAGTAAGTATTTTAGCTTAATGTAATTGCAGTTGCTCTTCGATCTTTCAGAAGAAAAATTAAGCTGGCTCCATAACTCTTCAGATGTTTTACAGAGAATACATTTTCTTCCTATTTATTGGGGTTTGCCTTTTAAGTCAAGCAGCTTAATTTGGGATTTTTATGTTTACAGATCTTCAGTATATTTTTTTATACACTTCTAAAATTTGCTAGTTGAACTTAGTGACTTGTTTATAGTTCTGATATGTGAATAAAATATTTGTGATTTTGTATTGTAGTCCATTTGTTATCCAACAGATGTTTCTGCCCGTGTTCCTGTAACACTCTTTTATAATTATTTCAGTGCAATGCGTGTATTGCTGTCCAAGCTACCACGGCCATGGATTGTGGATGAGAAGAAGGATGACGGCTATACTGCCTTACATTTGGCAGCACTCAATAATCACGTGGAAGTGGCTGAACTCTTGGTGCATCAGGTAAGGCTTTCCTCTCAGGAGGATTGAAATATGTCACGTATCTTTGATTAACCTTATTGAAGCAGATACCTTGCCAAAGCAGCTGGGATAGCATTGGGCTGCATTCCCTTCGCTATGTGCCAAGTTTGCCCTTTGGATCATTATTATATTGGCTTAGTTGTAAGAGGTGCAGAGAGATGAAATTGTTCCAGTACTTTTCTGAACAAATTTAACTCTTTAGAGTCAACAACTTGGAAATTGTGCAGTGTGTAATTTAAAAAATCATTATAATTAATTTAACAATGATCATCAATGTTTTATCTTCCCTCTTTCACAGTCCAATTGGACAATCCAGCAGGCAGTTCAACAGCACCCTGAATGTACAATTGTAGGGTTAAGAATGTTCAGCCTATTAAACAAGGTGGTTGAGGATGAATCATTTATTTATAATTTAAGGATTCACTAATTGTAGTTTTTTCAGTTAAAGTTTAAAAACTATTAATAGAAGCCTTCAGCCTTCTCCCCTTTATTCTACCTATAATTGTGAAGTTCTTGCTCTTCAAATTTAGAGAATGAGACTGGTTTTACATTCCTTAACTTAATTCCATAAATTAAACATGTAGGGACAAATTTTCAAAAGTTCTCTGTACTTAAAATTGAGACCATATTTTCAAAAAAGGTCATCTCCCGTTTAGGCATTTGAAGTTACTGCTGGGTGCTGAACACCTCTAAAAGCTAGCTACTTCATATCAGTGCCTAAGTGGAAGTTTAGTGCTCTAGAAAATTTGACCCTGGTAATTTTTTCTAATCTCCCAAATCAAGGAGGTATCACATTCAGAATCTTATTATTTGCTCTAATTAGCTACCTTACTTCTAGATTTACTATTGAAATCTGACATTCTTAACATCTTTTTCAGGGCAATGCTAACCTGGATATCCAGAATGTAAACCAGCAAACTGCACTGCACCTTGCCGTTGAACGACAGCACACACAAATAGTTAGGGTAAGTTATCCGTAATAAGCCACGTGGGTTAGCTTTATTCTGTTCAGTGTGACTTTAGTCATTAAGAGAAGGTGGAATTCATGAGCCTCGTATAACCACTTGTTTTAGCCTTTAAGATTAATTAAGATGTATCCTGAATTTAGATCAACTCATTTAAACCTTCTGGGCATACTTAAGTGACAAAGGAGATACCCCATCTACTTATGCTCTTATGGTGACAGATGCTTTAATTGTATCTTACTTTCATTGGGCTTCTAATACAAGAAATAATTTCTAGTATCAACCAATCAAGAAACATGTTTTGTGAGGCAGCAAGGTTGAAAATACATTTAGTATCAATCATATACTTGTCTACCACTTAAGGTTTAGAAGTGCCTGCTTGGATGCAGAAAAGCATTAACTTCTTGACATAACTAGCATAACAGATCCAATTTCTTCTTTCTGTCCACACAGCTGAAACTCTTTCATCTGTGTCTTTATCTCCGACCTTGATTATGGTAACTGCCATTTCTTTGGCCTCTCTGACATTTGCATCATCTTTCTCCAGTTCAGTCAAAATGGAGTTGCTAAAAATATCTTGCAGGTTTTTTTCACCACCTTCTCTCTCAAAATCCCAGTGACTCCCCTTTTACACTACATCAAGTTCAAGCTTACTATGATGGCCTTCAGGGCCTTATGTAATTTTGCCCCTGTATACTTATTCACCCTTGGTGGTGGTTGTGTCCCCTCCACCTTGCTCTGGTAGGGATGCCATTTGTTTACCTCTTCCATAACCATTTTTGCTCTCATGTGCCATGCATGCATGCTGGCAACCCCCCACCCTTCTCCGAAACACTCTTCCTGAGCTGTGTTCACAGATTATTACTGCCTCTTCATTCAGATCTCTTCTGAAGATCCACCTGTTTCACACTACTTACTGGAAACTTATTAATTAAATAATTTTATATTCATGAAATATTTTTATATAATATGAGAACACACATGTTTTCTCTATCATGCTGTTTGCTACCCTTTGAGTTAATTGGGTAATTTTACTGTTCAAAGTGGTCTCTTCATCCTTCTCCCACAACAGTCTCAGTGCTTTCTTCCACTCTGTTCCTTAAACACAGAATACCTGCTTTAAACAAATCCATCAGGCCACTACCATCTCATTCGTCACATTCTTCCTCCTCCCCAACTCTTCATGTGTCTCTCGTTGTCTTAGATGCTAGGCCCCTCAGAGCAGGGCTTGGGAGTCCAGGCTGTACTGTAGTCTCTTGGGACTACTAGTATATAAATTGTAAATGATTTTTGTAAAGCCATTTAAAATTAAAAGCAACTAAGTATGTTTAACTTTAGCTTATATATAAGGTGCTAGGTTTGTGTCTCTGACCTCTTAAACAGTAACCTCTGCTAGGTGGAATGTCACTTTCAGACCTTAAGTTCTGTGGTTATGTCCTCTATGGGGACCCATAGTGTGCAGTTTGCGGCGGATACAAACCTGCAATGTGGCAAGAACGAGGGAGGGAAAGGAGGAATGAGAGAGATGAGGGTTGGCAAGGAGAAACTACTACAGATGTCAGATTATCAATCTATGATTTTTCACAAGTAGCATTTCTTTGTTAGATAAAACGAAAACAAAAAAGACTGGAATACTTATTGTCACAGCTTGTTCAGACTTCACAGAGCCAATAGATGAATAGTGAAATTATTCTGGTTAACACCCTTGATAGAAGTTTGTCTCCTAATAGCCAAAGAAATAAGTTAAAGCTTGATTTTTTTTTTTCATATTGAACATCCTTTTGGGGCACAATTTTGTGTGCGTTGTAAATATCTACCATTTTGTGCTTGCCATTTGTAAATGCTTTTTTCTGCAAACATAATTACAACCACAAACACAGACCTAATTTGATAATCAGGCCTGGGCAGTATACAGTAATATTCATGATTCCCAAAACAGGGTAGCAATAGCCAGGATTTTGAAAATGTACCCAAGACCTACTAGGCTAGAGAGCTAACCCTATTGACCAGGATGAAAAATACCTGTATTGCCACCTCTCCCCAAGGCTGTGCCCTGTTTCTTGTCAATTTCACAGCTGTTTAGTGTTCTGAATAGGTGCAGTTTTCACTCTGCACCTGGGCAAAGCCATGAGCAGCAGCAGAGGCACTGGAGCTATTCCCAACTGTTTTGTTTTAATAAAATAATACTGCATCTATTCAGACTCGGGTCATATTTGGAAGATTACCTTTTAAATCACGTGTGCCCAAAACTGCTTGTTGAAATTCAAGTTGAGAGTTGATGGCACCGGTTTAGGAAAACTTCATTACTCCCAAGGGTGAAGGATTCAGAGCTTCTGTCATTATTAAAATCCAGTTAGAATGTTGATATTTAGCATATTGGATAATTACTTCGATTTTATATAGTACTTTTCACACTTTACTGAAATGCTGGCACTTCCAGGGAGAAATGCAAAACTAATTTAGGACAGGTAGGAAGAATACTTTTTTGTTGTTGGAACTGCAGTGGAAATTTTAGTTAGGCAGAGCATCTGATATACTAGACCAAACTGAAGATTGAGTAGATAACCTGTATAAATGTGATATCCGGACACTATTTTTGGACCATAAAAAATTCATAGTACACCAATAAGATGGACACAGGCAATGCATGGGAGCTTCTCCATTATTCCTATAACCTAACCTATCTACCTAGCTTTCTTTTCTTTTTTTTTTTTTCTTAAAAAAATCTTGTGACAAGTGGTAAATATTGTCTGTCTTGCTTGTACTTATCATTATTAGAAAAAGTTTTTTTCTTACCCACAAGTGTTGACAGATGTGATCTCATTGCAGTGAAGCATATGATATGGCCCTATATCTGGAACTTCTTGCCACCAGAAGAATATTTTTCATAGAATCAATGACACTTGCATTCTTCAGGCTATTCTAAATTTATATTTGGTGAACCTCTCTGCCCTTTTAGAGCTGGCATGATACCTTGTGGGCACAATGCTAATCTAACAGATGAGCAGGAGAATAGGCATGTTGAAGAACTAGTAGTATGTGGTGTATCAGATTGGAGTGCTTATGTCCAAGAATGTTGAAATGGAACCCTAGCAGAGTATCCACACCTCAAAGCTGGATTAACTAAAAACCCTAAAATAACTTGCGCAGCCATGCAAAGAATATATTGGCTCCCATGAATCAAAATTATTAATTCCTATTGGGTTCCTTCCAAAGTTGTAGCCTTATGCATCCATGAAGTAGAAGTTAAGGGTGGTATGGTTCTTTTAAGAGCCCTGCTGTTGTGGGAAAGGGTAGCTCAGGCTGTTGTGCAGAGACATTGGGTTTCCATGGTTGCCCCGAGATTCATGCAGTTTTCAAGATGTTTGGTGGCATAGAGAGCTTACTTCTACCCATTCTGCAAGGAAGGAGAGCAGACCCCAACAGTAACTAAAGAGAAACTTCTACAAGTGGAACTTGCAGGTTGTCCACCTCATGTGGAGACAATAGCTTGAGAAAAACATACCAATCACTGACTACTAGGAAGGAATACAAGGAAAGGAGGAATGGGGCCCATTTGTGAGATCCACAGGAAACCCATTGAGAAGCCCGTCTAACGCCATTTGCTGAATAAAGGGGAGGGTGCTAGGGCTTACCTGGCTCCTGTCCCTGGACCTTGCTTTGGGGGTAAGAAGGGGAGTCTTGCATACCAGTTTCTGGCTAGTAGGTGCTTGAGGAAGTTTAAGTCCCAAATCGCTCCAGGCTCTGGCTCTTATGTTTGATGTGGGGGATTGTCTGCTACCTTATCCCTCTCAAAGAGTATCCTGGCTGCTGGAGGGGAGGTTTGTTTCTCTTGCTCTTCCTCATATCCATGCTTTCTGGGGTCTTTTTGCCTCTGCTGCTACTCATTTCTTTTGCCAATCCTTAGAAGTCTGAAGTTGATATTTTGACATTTTTTGGGGGGAGGGATAGCTCAGTGGTTTGAGCATTGGCCTGCTAAACCCAGGGTTGTGAGTTCAATCCTTGAGAGGGCCATTTGGGGATCTGGGGCAAAATCAGATCCTGTTAGTGAAGGCAGGGGGCTGGACTCGATGACCTTTCAAGGTCCCTTCCAGTTCTAGGAGATGGGATATTTCCATTAATTATTTTATTATTATTATTATTATTATTACTGCTAACAGTTTTTTTTTAATAGCAGCGATGAAACTGACAATCTTGTTGTTCACACTGATATTGTGATCGGTCTGTGCACTAGGGAAAGTAGTGCTGCATCAACTCATGTTTGACAGTTATCTTCACAAGCATAATGGCTAGCAACTTAATTTTTTTAAGAGTAAAGAATTTGTAAGTATTGCCAGGCGATAGAATGGTGAATTCTTCAGTTCTTCAGCAGTTGGTTGTTTTATAATGTACAATGCCAGTATAAGTTACTAATGATATGGGATATCTTCATTATTTTTATCATTCCTTTTCTTAAGAGTTTGACTTTATTTGGATTTACTTTGGAAATGTGAGTTAGGCTGATATGTATCACATGTATGCTTATGACTTCGCTAGAAAACTGTTACAAAGAAAAAAAAAATTGAACTAAACCTTACGTTCTGTAGAGATTGATGGCTTTAGGCTACACGCTCACTAAGGAAACTTTCCACTTGCTAGTTGCAAGTGGGCGTACTCCTTAATCATAGAGGGGCTGATTCAGCAAAACACTTAAGCACCTGCTTAACTTTAAGAAGATACTTAAATCTCACTGCCTTCAATGGGGTTTAAGCATATTCTTAACTTTAAGCAGGTGCTTACGTGCTTTGTTGAATACGGATAGACGTATGCACATGTTTAATTGCTCTGTTTATTATGAGGCCATCATAACTTTCTTATGGTGAAATGTAATAATTCTTATCATGTGAAAATCATGTGAAAATGTAATAATTCTGAACAATTTTATGGAAACCATTTAGAGATTCACCTTGTTAGCCTGCCTTTTATTTCTGATATATTGCTTCTGTAGTGTTGCACTGTCTACTTGTAGGATATCTCTCAAGTCTTAAAAAGCATGGTGTGGTTCTTCTGGCATGGTTTTTATCCCAGCTCCCCATCAAAGTACAGCTTGAAATCTAGTTCCTGCTGAAATAAAATAGAGCAATTGAATACAGCAAAAATACTAATTGGAATTGACTAAAAAGCCTGGAAAATACAAAATGAAATGTGAATACTCCATTTAAATTACAGTAAAATAAAGTGATCTTGCGCATATTCCATTCGAGGCACACATGCACTCCATGTGTGTGAGGCTAGGCCTACACTACAAACTAGGTGTGATTCCCAGTTCACATACACATGCTCGCATTAGCTCTCATCAAGCTTGCATATGTACGTGAACTGTGAATCATGTCTATGGTTTGTAGCATAGATATAGCCTGAGACTGGAAGATTTTTCGTTAGCATTATCCATTGGCCCATGCCTGTGCCGCCTGCTTCCCTGTCCTCTGAACTGAGATCACAATGGGTGGCACAGACCAATCACCTCTCGAGTTCCTTGGTATTGCCCATGGTACGAGAAGGAACCTCTTCAGTGTCTGCAGCTTTACTAGCATTCCTGCTCTGGTTTCTTTTTCTGTAAATAGTTAACACTTTTAAATAGTTTTTAGTGAATTAGATAGTATTAGTAGGGGCCTGTGGACTTCCCCTCAATATCTTCACCATTTGGGATACTTAGTTTGCCCTAAATCTTGCCTTCAAGTGCTGCATGGCTGCCTTGAGTCTTCCTGGTTAGTGATTGCACAGTGGCTCCACTTTCCCTGCCACTCCCCATCGTCAGGGGTTGGGTATGATATCCTTGATGACCTGGCTGTGTATTCTGGACCTGGATTCACCAATACTCTCAGAACTGGTAATCACTAGGGATGTACCCACAACATTGGGCGGTCATTCTCCAGTACCGTTGGCCATTTGAGGCGTTACTAGGCATCCGGTACCATTGGCTTCCCCTGTGGAATTCTGAGATCTTGCACTTCTCTGGTGAGCTTGAAACGAAGACTTTGGCTACACTGTACTGTGATGCAAGATTAGCCCTGAAAAAGGTTCCAGAGTGTCTTGGGCACCCTCTCACTCCTGCAGGTTCAGTAGTTGTAGTGGACACTACTTCAGACTTCATGGTTCCAGTCCTTGGGGTTTTCCAAGGAAGTTCAAGCTATGGCAGAGCACCTTCCCTTCAAGAGTGACAGTCTGCTTAGTGACAAAATGGATGAGTGACTGCATATTCTTAAGGATTCTCATGCAACCCTTTGCTCCTTGGGTATACACAATAGCACCTGTGAGAAAATACTCCAAAACACCACCGTTTAAACAGTACCCTGGTCCTCGCCCTTTTTACCCCCAAAGCCTATAAGCCTCTCAGGAAGTGCCAGAGTGGGCAGTGCAGCCGAGAGAAGATCCTTCCATTGTTCTCTCCCCAGCCTTCTGCCAAGAAACCCTGTTGATGGGACCCTCAAGAGCTACAAACAAAGTCCTCTTGTCACCCAGCATCCACACTCCATTCAGTGACTGTCTGGCCTGTTTCTCCCTGGTGATGAGTCCTAGAAATCATTGCCATCAGCTATACAATAGAATTTCTGTCTATTCCTACCACAAAACCCCCTTCTTCTTGTCCCTCTTCATGAACTCGTCTCAAGAGAGGATGCTAAGACAGGAGGAAGACTCCCTGCTTCAGCTAGGAACTCTAGAGCTCCTAGAGTTATTAATACCTAGAGGTATTTCCTCATCCCCAAAAGGAGCAGAGACTGGAGACCCCATTCTAGAGACCGAAGTGCATATGTTCATTTTCTGTTCAAGATTCAGAATTATCTATAATCCCCTCTCAGAGCAAAGGTGACTGGCTTGCAGCTCTTGTTTTGAAGGACTCCTGTTTTCAGATAGACATTCACTCAGCACACAGGAGTTTTACAGTGGGCCTAGACCCTTACCAATGCAGAGTTCTTCCCTTCCGTTTTTTGAGAGGCCCTAGAGTTTTCAAGAAGGTGCTATCCATGGTGATAGCTTACCTGCATTGCCAGGGCACTCCAGTATTTCCCTACCTTGATGATCGGCTGGTCACAAGTTGATCATACCGAGATATACGATCAACAACCCTATCCCTTCTCAGCGTCATTCAATCCTCGGGGCTCCTGGTAAAACTAGAAAAGTTCCTTTTAGTTCCCACACAAACTATAGACTTTATTGAAGCAACTTTGGATTTGATTACAGCCAGAGCATAGTTAGACCAAGACAGATTCCAAGCTGTGAGGGACCTCATCATCCAGCTTCGACTCAGCCCTCAGATGACAATGTTGATGCTGCCTTCCCGTCTTAGGCCATGTGGTCTCCTGTACCTATATGACACCGTTCATTAATTTTCCCGCTCATGGAGTACCGTAGAATGCTTTGGATAACCCGTATCCAGAGAGCCTGGTCTCCTGCCAATGTTGCAGCTTGCTCTGCGTTAAGACTAATGTGGATGAGGTTGGAAGCCATGCCATCACTTCAGTGTGTATGAGGCAGCCTGCGAGGTCTTGTCCATATGTTGGATCAAACATATCAAGCTGGCACGGATATAGACTCTGGCCAAGCCACCTGAGCCAGCGTTGAGTCACTTGGGAAGACTCTGGAGGCTGGTTGGTCCAATACCTGACATCCTTTTTGCATAAAATGATGAAATCACCGTGTGCCTTCAATATATCATTGCTGTTTCACGGTGAAAGCATCTAGCTGGCACATTTTTGTGTATGTGGTGGCCCGGATTTCAGAGCCATATAAAAGGACAGAAGCCACTGCTGCTTGATAGATGCGTATCTTAGTCTGAGTTGGTGTGTGGCATTGATGCCATGGAGGCTTTCAAAGAGTCTGCATAACACCCATAGACCAAGCCTACTTGCTTCTTCTATAAATATATTCAGGGCATTGATGAGATTAGTTTGTGGGGATGTAAATATAGCTGAGTCATTTGTGTATTCTAGGTCTGTTACGAAGAAGTCATGCAATATCAACTCTGATATGCAGCTAGTGATGGTTTCCCTCATTTGGTCAATAACTTTGTTGAACAGATCAGGACAGCCATGCACCCTTGATGGACGTCGCTCTTGTACTCAAACCAGTTGGGCATCTCAGTGAACACAGCTCTCACTTTCATGGTGCATTTCTATAGAAGGTTGAGGAGCTAGCCAGGCACTCCAGCAGCTTGCAGGCAGAGCCCAAGGAGCAATGATCAACAGTCAGGCAGCTTTTCAGTCAATAAAGGCTATATGCATACCTCATCTTTCCTGGGCCAAAATTCTTAGGCTTTTTCAATAGTTTGTCTAATGGTAAAAATCTGTTCTGTGGATGATTGGCCGTGCATCAACCCAGCTTGCTGTAGATGGTGTAGATTCCTTATACCAGACTTAATGTGCTCAAGAAGAACTAGCATGAACAGTTTGCTTGGAATGGAAAGCAAAGTGGTGCTGTGGTAATTGGCACAGTATGGCATTGCCTTTCCCTTTCAAAAATGGGAGAATAATCCCCTTTTCAGGGCTCCATCTTTGGTATTTTCTGGCATGCTTATGGACAGTTTACTCTCTGAGTTGAGACAGCCTGGGCAAGAGAGTCTCAATTTCCCGGTGTTCTGACATTCTTCACCTGGTAGGAAGACAGAGAAGCTGTATGGATAGGGGTTCCCTTTGTTCCCCATTCCAACCACAAAGAAGCTAATTATGGATGCCTCCCTACTGAATTGAGAGCACATCTGGACAAACATGTGGCTCAAGACTCTTGGACCCAGTAGAATCTAAGCTTCACATCAGTCTCCTCAAATTGCAAGCATTACACAAAGCCTGCAAAAGGTTCCTGCCCTTCATCCGTGCCCTATACGTTCAGGTCATGTTGGACAATATGATTACAGTGTACTATATAACATACAGGGAGAAGCAAGGTCCGCTCCTCTTTGCATAGAAGTGATCAAGCTCTGGAATAGGTGTAACCGACTCCAGATCACCATTTTTGGCAGTGCACCTATCAGGAATAATATACATTTCTGTGGACAGCCTCATTTGGCACTTCCACAGAGACCACAAGTGTAAACTTCATGACTCAGTTGTACAGAGCATTTTCTGTAAGTGGGGATTCCCATCATGGGACCTCTTTGTGTCCCAAGAAAATAAGAAATACCCAGCCTACTGTTTGCGAGCAGTTCTGGGGCACAACTCCAGGGGGGACATTTTTCCTAGTGCAGTGTTCAGAGTTGCTAATGTATGATTTCCTCACCCATTTCTCTCTTACCTTGATTTCTGAGAAAAATCAAGCAGGGAAAAGCATTGGTGGTCTAAGTGGCACCCTGTTTGCTGAGGCAGTTTTGTTTCACCAGCATCCTTTCAGATGGCTTCATATCTGTGCATATGAATCCAGCTGTTTCTGAACCTGCTGACTCAGGACAAAAGAAATATCTCCCATCCCAATCCCAGCATCCCTCAATCTAACAGCCCGGTATTTGGATGGACAGCAAGCTTAGAGAGGTCATGTTCAGAGGCAGTACAATCCATCATCAATAATAGCAGAAAGTCTCTACAAGAAACTGTTACACTGCAAAATGGAATAAATTTTTATCTGGTGCCTGCATCATCTGATATTTCTAAGGGGCTCACAGATTCCTATCATTCTGTACTATCCCCTCTTTAAAATGATTGGGTCTGTCTCACAGCTTGTTGCAAATGCACTTGGCAGTGATGAATGTTTTCCATCCTCTAGTAAAAAACTGGTCATAATTCACCCCCCCCCCCCATACAACTGTGAAGTTCTTGAACCTTGCCAGAACCTCTCCTCAGGTGCTGAAACTTATGCTGACTTGGGATCTTGATCTCATACTGTCAATACTCATGATTCTTCCATTGGAATCTTTAGCCTCCTGCTCCTTTCTTCATCTGCCTATGAAGATGGCCTTTGTAACTGCAGTTCACTAGAAGACTGGGTGATCTTGGGGACCCTTATCGCAGACCCACCCTACGCAGTTTTCTGTAAGGACAAGGCTTCTTTCAGTCTGCACCGTGTGTTCATTCAAAAGAATCTCTCTAAATTCCACTTAAATCAGATCATAGCCTACCTGGTTTCTGCCCAAAACTTCATGCAACTGGAGAAGACAGGAAGTCTCATTCTTTGGATGCTCCTCATGTAGAGGATAAACCCTTCAGGAAATCTCTGAAGCTTTTCATCTCCTTTATTGAACAGATTAACTGGGAAGCAAATCTCCTCACAAAGACATTCTAAATGGATTTCAGATTGCCTCTTGCTTTTGCTATGAGCTGACAGTGAGAGCCCAGGCTACCTGAGTAGATTCTCTTTTGGGTGTTCCTCTTCTGGAGATCTGTAGTGTGGCAATATGGGCTTCTCTGTGTACCTTTACTAGACGTTGTGCCCTAATACAAGCTTTGTCAGTAGACACATCCTTCAGCACAGCGGTCCTGTGTCCTTCTCTTCAATGAATACTGCTTGTGAGTCACTTCAAGTGGAGTATACCCTGGGGTCCATCACACAGAAAAATTCTGGTTACTTATCTTATGATCCCTACATGGATTCCATTACGCACCCTCATTTCCCTCTACTTCAGATTTGTGGTAGAGAAAGAACTGGAGAGGCGGTTGGTCCTTGCTGCCCCTTGTGCCCTCAGTTCAGAGGAGAGGGCACCAGCACAGACCGTAAGACACTACTGATGAAAAGCCTTCTGTTCTCAGGTGCATGGAGCGCATTTGCACCTAGAGTGGAATACACATAGGGACAACATGTCTCGATCAGTTTACTGTAAGGTAAGTAATCAGAATTTCTTTATCATTTGCAGGCCTTCTAGGGTAGTTAAAAGAACTGATTTTTCATTGCATTTTTTTCCTTAAAATAACATTGGTAGTTTTCCTTGCGTTATCTAAATAAGATTCTTTCTCTTTCAGCTCTTAGTCCGTGCAGGTGCTAAACTGGATATTCAGGATAAAGATGGGGATACTCCCCTACATGAAGCCCTGAGGCATCATACTTTGTCACAGCTTCGCCAGCTCCAAGACATGCAAGATGTGGGCAAGGTAGATACTGCTTGGGAGCCATCAAAGAACACAGTAAATAAAATTCATTTATTTATTACTTTCTTTCCTGTACACCTCTTTCTGTAGTCTAGTCTGAAGATTCTGTACTGTTGATCTGCTTGTTGTCAGCACAGATTTATTTAGAATCATTCTTCACCAAATTGCGGGGCCATATTAAAATTAAATTGTTACATATGCACTTCTTTATGCTTACTCATTAACTCATCTGTTTTAAAGAAAAAGGTGTGTGCACCACAAAAATCTTATCATAAACCTGTCTTTGGTAGTGAACTTGTATGAGTGGCAGGAATTTGGAGGAAATTACTTGAAATAGAAACAAATAAGCAGTAATACAGTACAGAGATTAAGAATAAAATATGCTTTGATTTAACATCTTGCGTGGTTTTGTTTGTAGCTTTCATGTATTATGTTTTGTGTTTTAGCTCTAAAACTTTGAGAACTTATGCAGTTAATTGTGTTTAGCTGTAGCTTAATCATGTTACCTAGTAAGTTATATTTGTGTCCTGACAAATTAATTTCAGAAGTCCATTCTGATGAGGCTGGTGTCTCACCAGCTATGAAAAACAAGGATCAAAGTTAAATTGTTAATGCCCAAAAAACTAAGGATGGTCATGGATGTTGGGAAGAAGGGGAGAGAGATAAATAAGGCAACTATCTTATTGTGATAAAATTGCAGTTTTAAATATTATTCCAAGGATGTAAATCCATATACAGTAAATGGAGAAACAGGAGAGAGCTTTCTAAAGGCAAGTCTTCACTGGCAACTTTAAAGCCCTGCCATGGCAGCGCTTTAATGTGGCTTGTGTGTTCGCAGCATAAAAAACCATCTCCGTGAGGGGAATAACTATCAGCACTGGGAGCACAGCTCCCAGCATCGGTGCTCAGTCTACGTGACACTTTCCAGCTCTCGGGGGTGTTTTTTCACACCCCTGAGCGAGAAAGTTGCAGCGCTGTAAAGTGCCAGTGTAGACAAGCCCTTAGACTGAACTAGCGTAACTTAGTACAAAGAATAATAACTATCCCTACTAGTGCTGTTATAATTAAGGCAAAGGAGATTATTTAGATAAAACTTCTAATTGACAGACTTAACATTTCTTCCTGACTAAAACACGACACACAATGCTTCTGTCTAGAGATGAATTTTTTTTTAAAGTTATTTCTTAGACACATCTTTTAAAAAGTCAAATGCTCTTAACTGATATATTGCCTCATTTTAGAAAATTTTTCTAGATTAGTCCTTTTTGAATGTTAAGTGATTTTAAAAACAAATCACATTTTAAAATGACCATTTTGTTACCATTGGTTTGCTATTGTGTGTGCATATTTGCCATTGTGTGTACATTACATTTCAGGATTTTTTGCTTTTATTGCACTTGATGCATAAAATATTTCTAAACGTCCACATATTTGTAAAGTTATTGCTTAATACATCACTGAGTGATGCGTAAATATGCCATAGTGTAATTATAGGGTGCCTCAGTCAGAATTCTTAACTCTTGTTTTAAATCATAACCTTACAGTTCAGTTTTGCTTTGAAAAGCATTCTAGACATTATAGTAGAACAATGACAGGTTACAAAGTAGCAGTCGTGTTAGTCTGTATCCCCAAAAAGAACAGGAGTACTTGTGGCACCTTAGAGACTAACAAATTTATTTCAGGATAAGCTTTTGTGGGCTTATGCTGAAATAAATTTGTTAGTCTCTAAGGTGCCACAAGTACTCCTGTTCTTTTTTAGTAGCACAATGTTTTTCTCAGTGACTCTAGATCAAACTTGCTCAATTTAAAATTAAAAATAGTGGGCTTTTTTCACCATAGCCAGTTCTGCTAACTCACCTGGGATCTGAAAGTTGGGCGGCATTCTTTCTTGATCATGCAACTTCACCTCTACTAATAAAGAATCTGTGGGACAAACATACACCAATTGCAGCCTCCCTCTCTTGATTAAAGCAGAATTTCCCCCCTCAATTACTCCTGTAAAACCTGCTGAAGCAATAGGGTTGTGGAGGTATAAAATTGAATTTTACCTTGCAATTGGAAATAATTTTTGTTGCTACAGAAACCAGGAGTAGAATTCATACATCACATTTATGTCTGTGTTGGCCCTGCAGGGCTAACAGATGTAAACAGAAGTAAAAAATATTTGATTCAGAATATACCAAAGGGTCAGATTTGCTGAGTAACAAAGTGCCAATTTTATGTAGTCATTTTTTACTGTAGTTGCACATAATATTCCGGAGACAGGTTAGTTTAAACAAAAGTTTTATAGGAAAAAAGGCATCTATTCAAAACTGTAAATTCACTGTATATCATTAAAAAGGTCAACATTTACTAAAGTACCAACCTATATAAATAAGATAGGGATGTAACTGTTACCTCCGAAAATGATCTGTGCGGTACTTAATAACTTTTTAATAGTAACCACAGTACAAGTAATAAAATGAAGTAAAATTGGATGCATCAAGCAGGCATACCTGTCAACATCAAAAAGTTATGAATAGGGATAATAGGAAAAAATATACATTCTTAACTCAGTTGAAATATGCTTGCCAGAGTGTTTTATAGAAGGATTTGAAATATTATTTTTAATACATATTTACTGTTCCTCCTAAGTCAGGGGTCCCCAATGTGGTGCCCGCGGGAACCATGTCGCCCGCCGGGGCGTCTAAGTGCGCCCGCATACTGGCCAGTGGACAAGCATCCACCGAAATGCCGCCGAGAAGCAGCGTCATCCAGAGGCATCACCGCCGAAATGCTGCCAATTTTCGGTGGTATTTCAGTGATGATGTTGCTTCTTGTCGGCATTTTGGCGGCGACGGCTATTGACGTTGCCGCCTGTCGGCGGCATTTCGTCGGATGCTCGTCTGCCGCCACGGTCCTCCGTGGCTCGTCGTCTGGCGCCCACCAGACGAAGAAGGTTGGGGACCACTGTCTTAAGTGATTGGCATATGTAGGGAAAGGTTGGAATAGTATTACATAGAACTCCTCTTAAATAAGTGGGATAAAAGAACAATAAAGGTTCCGTTGTCTGAAATTAACTTTGTGACAAGTTACTAAAAATGCTTTGTGTTTGAGAAGTTAAATTTGAAGCAAGCATACAGTAAGCATGACACACATGAATATTCTTTCTCAGATTCAGCACTGGCAGCATCTGCATGAAATTGAAGTTTGTTTGTTTTTCTTTCTTGGTTACCAGTCTTCTCCTCCTCATCTCAAGATATCCTGGTTAAGTCATTCTTGAGAGGTTGGGTTGCCAAACTGTTGTACTCCGTAGTCTTCTAATTTCTTTGAGTTGCGTACTTCACTTGGAAGTAATATATTGTCAGAACAGAGTTTTAAGGTTTTTTTGAAAATCTTGGTTGAAAGTTAAGCTCATAAATTCATATTTAAACACCATAAATAAGTGGTGAGCAACCAGCAGCAGCTCCCACTGAGGTCAGGCATAGGTCTGGACTTTTCCCACTTATATTTACGTGAGTTTCTTTTGTCACAAGAAGAACTTTTGCATAGGGTACGTCTTCACTACCTGCTGTATCGGCGGGTAGCAATCGATTTATCCGGGATCGATAGACACGATATATCGATCCCCGAATGCGCTCACCGTCTGCTCTGGAACTCTACCAGAGCGAGCGGCGGTAGTGCAGTCGACGGGGGAGCCACGGCTGTCGATCCCGCGCCGTGTGGACCCCAGGTAATTTGATCTTAGATACTTCAACTTCAGCTACGCTATTCGCGTAGCTGAAGTTGCGTATCTTAAATCGATCCCATTTCTCCTCCCCCTCTCCCCAGTGTAGACCAGCCCTAAAGGAAATATTTGGGAAGCATGCAGGATGTGGAGGACACTGGTGCTTACATGCAAAGATTTTGTAATCTTGCTTGAATTATCCACTTCATATGATGAGAGCAGTGCCCATTTGAAAAGTTTAGCTAATGCATGCCTGGAAACTATCTTGAATAATTCTCAAAATATTGTTTGATATTGTTAATCCTGCAGAAATGTATCAAATCAAACCTAAGGAGACTGTCTCAATGCCCATCTGTTATTGACTAAATAAGGCTAATATACAATGATATTGTATTGCACATTTATTAGATAGTTTAGGTACAGCAGAAGGCGGGTGTTGTTTCTTATTTCTTCTACTGTTGTTAAAAACCAGCTTTAACTGTAAATTATTGTTTCAATAGCAAGCCTTTTTAGGTTCACAGTCTACCCTCATGAGCATATATTGCTCCAATTCAAATAAGTTGGAGTTATGTGCACGCATGTAAAATATATGCAGATTGTATTGTATTGTATTTACTGTAGTTTAAGGCCATCTCATGAAGAATTTGTATTATATTTTTAAGTGGGATAGTAATATGAATACCAAAGTTGGATAAAAACCTTTGAAAGAAGATTAGTTGTAATCCCAGTATTTGGCCGTTTAAGTAGTAGTGTTTGCAACAAAATTACATTCTCTCGCACTTTGGCACAATGACCACTAAATGCTAACAGACAACATTAAGTTGCATAAAGTAGATCTGCATTTCTTGATTTTATCTGAGAAATTTGATTTTTAGTAACTCCATTGTTAAAATCACCCAATAGCTGTTTTTTGTTTGTTTGTTTGTTTGTTTGTTTGTTTTTGAAGGTGGGCCGTCTGTAGCCCATACTACACAGTGAATCTAAGATTAAAAAGATCTTTGAAATATTTAGAATGAAAAGATGATTTCTTGATCCATTGTAGCACTGAGGTTAAATTAAAGTTTTAAAGCTGTCAGTCCTTTGAGACTGCAGTGTGACTTCAGTGTCTGTAAAATGGTAATCAAGATATGAAATATTACAACTGAATAAACTATTGCAGAAGCAAGACTCCAGTTACACTGGCTGCTGTAAGTCTACTTTGAGGTAAAGGGTCTTGGTTTGTTTTTCCCACATGATGACGTTGGCTAGCAAGTTCTCAAAAAAACAAAACAAAACAAAAAAAACCCACCACCTCTCATGAGGTTCATGGAGCACATTCACCTATTTCTTTTCCCATTGCTCATAGTGGAAGTTGTTAATGTGCAAAGTTTATTTTACTAAAATTAAGTGTTCCATAGCTGACTGTTTTATAATGTTATTGTTACCTTCACGTTTTACCAGTTCCCAGTTTACTGATTCAATTCAAAATAAGTGTCACAGTAGAAAGGGAAATCACTTCCTCTTTCATTTCTTTGGGGTTTCTTCCTTGGTACTTATGATGTCATCCCTCTAATTCTCCAGCTGTCCATAGTCTTCCAGGATAGACACTTTTTCAATGTTAAGTCATGTGTTCTTCTAGTTCCTACTCTGCAGGTTTTAAATCTGTAGAAGATCTTTATTATTGAAAAGCTGAAGTTTGTTTAAGATGACCTAATGGAGCCACACTCACATTAGATCAGTGGGTCTCAAACTTTTTTACTGATGACCCCTTTCACACAACAAGCCTCTGAGTTGGACCCCCCCCCAAATAAATTAAACACACTTTTAAATATATTTAACACCATTATAAATGCTGGAGGCAAGTGGGGTTTGGGTGGAGGTTGACAGCTCATGACCCCCCCATGTAATAACCTGTAATAACCTCTCAACCCCCTCTGGGGTCCCAACCCCCAGTTTGAGAACCCCTGCATTAGATAAAAGGCCTTGCATTCTTTCTCTTAACTGTTTGGTCAAAGCAGGATAATTAGAAAAACTGATATAAAGAAAACTGACAGGAATGATGTGCTACCATTAAGCTTTGTGACAGAGACTTAGGGTTAGATTTGGAGAGCACTGGTTCTGTGACCCCAGAATACAGGTGCACAGAGATTACATTGTGTTTTGAATACTTAGATGTCATTGCCTTTAATTAATTAGTCTATGCAGGGAACTTATCTGGTTGAAAATTGGGTAATTGTACAATGGTTTTCATCTTAGAACTGTAGATAAGCTAAAAATGCATGCTCCGATCTCATCAAAATACTATTTAGAAAATATATTCTTATATATGTGCACATGTTAAATGGTCCATTTTCCTTGAGTAGTAAGACTATATGCTCAAGTATTTAAATAGAGAATCTCAAGTCAGTTGCCAATTTACTTTCTTTCAGTTAATAATGGGACTTGGTACCCAGGGAGCAGAGAAGAAGAGTGCAGCATCTATTGCCTGCTTTCTGGCAGCAAACGGAGCTGATCTCAGTATTCGTAATAAGAAGGGTCAGTCTCCTCTTGACCTCTGCCCCGATCCTAGTCTCTGCAAAGCATTGGCTAAATGTCACAAAGAAAAAGTCAGGTTTGTATATAAATGCAATATGGAATTTCTGAGCATCATGTTTTACATGTCTTCATTTCCTTGGGATAGATCAGTTGAAGTAGAATAAATAAAACAGTCTCTTTTTCAAGTATTAATCATAGACTACTGAAAATCAAGATAAAGGTAAGTAAAGTTATATACATTCTGCATATGTCTTGAATGTTGTTTACAAAATAATTAGTTGAAATTGAGGTTAACGAATTAAGTACAAAATGAGCAGCAGTACAGAGCAAGCTTCCCTAGTCTGCTTGAGGCGTGAGCAGCACATCCCTCCTCATCTTATAGAGTAATTCTATATCCATGCCCTTTCAGTGTTCTTTCTCTGTATCAAGTACTGATACTTAAAAATAGTGGGGCATGCAATTATGAAATAGGTTATCCTCTAGGAAGTAGACTGACTTCAATATTTTATGTATGCCATCAGCCACCCATTAAATAGTAAGTTTCCAGTTACTGCTTGTCCAGGTTAGATTCGCATTCGTGATTTAGAGGTTAAAGGCTCCTTTCATTAAGCCTCAGATCCATATAGCCATCTCTGTTGACTTTTACATTTTTATCTCCGTAGTGTGATTTTTAAATTTCTAAATAAAATGAAAAGGAAATTTCTTATCAATTGTCTGCCCATGTTTGGCAGGTATTTTCTTCTCAGCCTTCCTGTCTGCATGGAACATGAGTCATTTGGCTATTTTGTTTGTGCACAAGCACCTTTATTGGTGTAGTTAGCCCCCTGGGAGTAAAGTTTTGTTTAACATGTGCTCCCTCTGCTGGGTGTGCGGCAGAATAGAAAAAAAAAAAAGTCCTAGGTCAGCGGTTCTCAAACTGTGGGACGGGACCCCAAAGTGGGTTGCAAATAAATTCCCTCTAAGCTGCGCAGGTGCCTGTTAAGCCCAGCAGCACAGGGGCTCAGCGCGGTGGCGGGGAGGGGCGCCTCTCCCTGCTGGCCCCAGTGCCGAGCTGCCCCAGCAGGGGGAAAGGGGCCACTCCCTTGGCCCAGCCCCAGTGCCGTGCTGCCATGGGTTTGCCCAATCGGGGGGACAGGCACTCCTCTCTCGGGCCGGCCCCAGTGCAGAGCTGCCCCGGATTTGTTGCGACTGGAGAACAGGCGCTCCTCCCTCGGGCCGGCCCCAGCACCGAGCTGCCTTGGATTTGTCACAGCTGGGGGAAAGGGGCCCCTCCCTCGGCCCAGCCCAGGCCCACTGGAGTTGCTGGGGAAAGGAGCCCCTCCCTCAGTCCAGCCCACCCTCACCAGAGCTGCCAGGGAAAAGGGCCTCTCCCCCGGTCTGAGCTGCTGTGGCGAGAGAGGGCTGAGGGGAGTCCTCTCTCCCCACTGTAGCCACTGAGCAGCCTGCACCCCCAAACCCCTCACCCCCTGCACTGAGCCCCAGCCCTGAGCCACCTCCTGCACCCTGAACCCCTCAGCCCCACCCCAGAGCCTGCACTCCCAGCCAGAGCCCTCCCCTTCCCCTTCCTCCCCCCCACACTCCAACCCTCTGCCCCAGCGCTGAGCCCCTTCCTACACTCCGAATCCTTTGGCCCCACCCTTACCACATGAATTTTGTTATGTGCACCAATATGAAGGTGACGTGTCTCACATCATCTCCATATTGGTTCACAACAAAATTCATTCCGCACATGGACGTAAAAAATTAGAGGGAATGCTGGCTTAGACTTGCTGGGGCCTGGGGCCAGAGCCGAAGCCCGAGCCCCACCACCCAGGGCCAAAGCCCAAGGGCTTCAGCCCTGGGTGGCGGGGCTCAGGTTGCAGGCTCCCTGCTGGGGCTGAAGCCCTTGGGCTTTGGCTTTGGCGTGCCCGCCCAGGGCAGTGGGGATCAGGCTTTGGCTTTGGCCACCCCACCCTGTGCGGCGGGGATTGGGCTTTGGCTCAGGGTTCAGGCCTCCTGGGGTTGTGTAGTAATATTTGTTGTCAGAAGGGGGTCACGGTGCTATGACGTTTGAGAACCCCAGCCCTAGATAAATATTGACATAAAATGGGTATAGAAGTGTTCTCTCCTCATATGCTCTCTAGATGCTTCTCCAACCCATTATTATCAACTTTTTCTCCAGATTGATTTATCCAAGCATGTAGCTATGCTCCTGTCAGCCAGAAAATTGCGCTGCTTGTACCTCACGTAAAATTAGAACTGTAATCTCCATATTGATGACACTGACACCCAAATGCCTCAGCAGCTTTAGATACAAGTTAACAGAATGGGTGACACAATATGTGCACAAACTAGAATGAGTAATACACATAAGCAAATGACTCGGCTTGATGTACAGTATGATTACAAAAAATTGTTTTCAGAATATGCACAAGGTTCTAATGCTGACTTAAGCCTGATTGTGAGGTGGGTTTTTTTTAGTGGGCAGGTTGGCTCTCGAAGTCCTTCTATGATCAGCAATGACTCAGAAACTTTAGAAGAATGTATGGTGTGTTCAGACATGAAGAGAGATACGTTATTTGGCCCATGTGGACATATTGCTACCTGTTCCCTCTGCTCACCACGGGTCAAGAAATGCCTCATCTGTAAAGAGCAAGTTCAGTCCAGAACAAAGGTACTCAACACAAATTTTAATATTCCCATTTTATTCTTTCTGCAGTTGTGATTTTTTTGTGAAAAGAAGAGCCTGACTGTACCGACAAACTACACTGTCTCAGCTGCCATGGTTTCTCTCACGTCTAGTTTGTCAGTGGTTAGAGCAGAGTGCAGCATTTATCTGATATCGCACATTGCAAACGACAGAGGGCTAATGAGGACAGAAACAAGAATTGTCTGTCTTAGGCAAATGGCTGCAACTTTATTATAAGGATTCCGAAAGGTAGCAATGTTAAGGGTGGAGCAACAGCCTCCCAAACTAGTCAGCAGTCTTCCACTTTTTCAGTGCTCAAATTCAGAGAATCCTAAAACATACAGGCCTACCAAGAATGTCTTGTACCATGGCCCCAACTCCATGCAGACCACTGCCTGAGGCATCCATCAGGCCTCAAACAAAGGTCTTAGCCTCCATGTAAATCCAACCTCCTTTTCCAGCAAAGTGTGGCTTACACTATATTTACATTAAAGGTGCATGACTTCTGTGGTGCTGGGAGCACCAACCAAATCTCCCCCCATCCCCCTCCTAATTTTCTCTTTGTTGAGAGAAATGTAGCCCAGGGTACCAGGATCAGCCACCGGATGTGTAGTCCTGTGAATTGAAGACAAAACAGTTATATTATGTGCTTGTGTAGTTGCTTCAAGATCCAAAGGTGTGCCACCGACAGCTATAACTATTACCCCCCCCCCCGATATGACATATAGCAAACTACCTCATGCATACAGAGTGTCAAACTGATAACACATGCCACTAGTAAGCCTGAAGGGGTGGGGGGAAACAGGGAGGCTGGGAGGGGCTTTAAAATGGTAGAGAGTGGTTCAGAAAAGCTTGCTTCTACCTCCTGCTGTCTCTGTGGGTGCCCTTCCCCATCACCCAGACAACCCCACCATTTGCTACACTGGGAGTAGATCAAAGGAGGTCAGTGATTAGCTGGTGACCATCGTAGCCCAGATTCTACTCTCTGGCTCCCACTCTGAAATCAGGACTGACCCTCTTCTCTGATGGAGCAAGTCATTTTTTATTATATAGACATTTTTCATAGTTCAGATTATAATTTAGTTCTACTAAACCAGTTTCCCAAACTGGTCTGCAGAGAGATGGTGCTGTCTTTTTTTTTTTTTTCCAATTGCTGACTTGTGTTACGAAAGCAAAAAGTACACCAATTACTTTACTTTTCTGCATAAGTAGTTCCTCTAGTTGTCACAAGGATGTTGTATGAATGGGAGGTGTGGTGGTCCGGGCATTCATGAATCAGTAGATGGGTGGTCCGTGTGATCATTTCTCTAAGATATGGTCCACCCTTGGGAAAAATTGAGAAACCCTCAACACGTTGGATTACAGCAGAAAGTCCTTCTAAATTAATTGAGCACTGTACAGCCAAGAAAAATACATGTGTGTACCAGTCTGGTGGTCTTATTTTCCTAGCTGGTGTGATTTATAATTCCAAGATAACCAGTAATTCAAAGAGCGTAAATATTGCCAGCAAGGACTTCTGGATACAGATATGGTAATCTCCCGTTTAAATTTTCTTAGCTAACATGGCACTAAGCAGAGCTTGTTAAATTCCCTTTGCCCTGCTAAGTGGTGGAAGTAAGCAAATAGATATAAATGGAATAGATACAAAAAGGAGAGGAATCTTTCCCATGTTACTCCTTAATGTTCTTCTCTGCAGATTGAAGAATGCGTGGTGTGTTCAGACAAGAAAGCAGCAGTACTCTTCCAGCCTTGTGGTCACATGTGTGCTTGTGAGAGTAAGTAGCCTTGGCAGGTAATACCTTTCAAAATGATTGTGCAACAAAAGATGTCTGTTAAAAATAGTCACTAAACATTCTTTTAAAATGTTGACTTAATTGTAGGCTATTCGAGTAAATTGACTTCGGTTTGGTAATCAGAGCTTTGACGTTACTTGGAATGCAATAAAACCACCTGCCTGTAATAAAGTTTAATTATTTGGAAGACAAATAACAGAACTGTAGCTGTTTAACTAGAAAATTGAAAGAGCAGATTTATTTCACCTACTTGCATTATTTTATTCTGACTGGGTTGTGGTAGTCTGAGAGTTCTATTATACATTTCTGTAAATAAATTAGCATTAAATTTTTTTGAGATCTTTAGAACTCATGTGATTCTTTTGTGAGGGCATCTAGCAGTGTAAATATAATTAAACTTTAGTTGGTATAGCAACCAAACAATTTTTTAAAAGACATTTATGACTAAATCTTCCATTAACACCACATACAAAGATTCCAGCAAGAGCTGTTTTTCTCCCAAAGACTTAGAATGGAGCATGTTTGCAAAGAGAATCTGCTGCAACACAGATCACTCTGTTTGATGTGAATGTATGGTACAGCAACTGATGAGGATATAGAAAACACTTAAGGAGCCTCCAGAAACTGTCCCTTCTTTGTTTAAGATTGTTAAGGGTAAGATGAGGGATGTAGTGATCATTTTGTCACCAGAACTTTCAAAAATTTCTGGGACATCTTGCTGAGGCTTTGCTGATGGTCAGTGGTCTATAGAACAGGGGCAGGCAAGCTTTGTGGCTTGAGGGCTGCATCGGGTTTCTGAAATTGTATGGAGGGCCGGTTAGGGGAGGCTGTGCCTCCCCAAACAGTCAGGCGTGGCCCGGCCCCCGCCCCCTATCCAACCTCTCCTGCTTCTCACACCCTGACGGCCCCCTGGGACTCCTGTCCCATCCAACCCCTCCTGTTCCCTGTCCCCTGACAGCCCCTGGAACCCCTGCCTCTGACTGCCCCCCGCCACCTCATCCAACCCCTCCTCTCATTCCTGACTGCACCCCCATCCCCGGGATCCCTGCCCCATCCAACCATCCCTTCTCCCTGACTGCCCCTGGAACCCCTGCACCTGACTGCTCCCTGCCACCCTCCTTCCTGATTGCCACCTGGGGAGCCTCCCCCATTCAACCCCCGTTCCCCGCCCCCTGACCACCACCCTGAACTCCCCTGTCTTCTATCCAACTCCCCCGCTCCCTCCCCCTTACTGAGCTGCATGGAGCACCAGAGGCTGACGGCGTTACAGCCGCGCTGCCTAGAGCAGCAGGACAGGCAGCCGCGCCGCCCGGCTGGAGCCAGCCACGCCACCATGCAGCACAGAGCACCGGATCAGGCAAGAACTCGCAGCGCTGCCGCCCAGAGAATTGCACCGGTGGTGGGGTGAGCTGAGGCTGTGGGGAAGGGGGAACAGCAGGGGAGGGGCCGGGGGCTAGCCTCCTGGGGCAGGAGCTTAGGGACCAGGCAGGAGGGTCCTGCAGGCCAGATGTGGCCCGCGGGTTGTAGTTTGCCCACCTCTGCTATAGAATATTGATTTGTTGACATTACGGAGATACATAAGAGAGGGAAGGTAGTCCTCCCCATTAGGGTGACCAGACAGCAAGTGTGTGAAAAGTCGGGATGGGTGTGGGGGGTAATAGGAGCCTATATAAGAAAAAGACCGAAAAATCAGGACTGTCCCTATAAAATCGGGACATCTGGTCACCCTACTCCCCATAAACAAGAGCTTAATTGATCTTGCTACGGAAATCTGGCATTATCTCTACCGCTTTGCTGTGACTCAGGTCTGATATATTCACTACCTTCGCAGCCATCCAGCTCCAGACTCTTTTCATTGTGTGCAGTGGAGAGAGCATGGGTGAGGGAAGAGAGCTTTCGGTTAATTCCCCAGGAGGTGGATAGCAAGAAGATAGATTACCATGGTGAAAGGTGTGATCATTGAAGTGCATGTTGCCAATATCTACTTCGTAATAGGAAGTGAAGCTTCTAAACATGGAAAGGTTTTTTCAGATTATTTCCTGT
This sequence comes from Trachemys scripta elegans, assembly GCF_013100865.1. Classification (NCBI taxonomy): domain Eukaryota; kingdom Metazoa; phylum Chordata; order Testudines; family Emydidae; genus Trachemys; species Trachemys scripta. The sequence goes on from NC_048299.1 coordinate 203,115,289, forward strand.
CGCATTTGAGGAAGGAAAGTCAGTCTGCTGAGTGAGAGGGTTAATGTGTGCCCCAGCACTCACTGAGAACTGTTTACAACTCTTACATTGGGTCCCAATACGATGCAATCATGTGACATCGTTCTCTTCTCATAGAATTCCAGTCTTTCTCCTGTAATGCAAGCAAAAGATATAGATTTACCCTTCGAAGGGTTTGATCTTTTTTTTAGTAAATTCCTGACACCCATTTGCCCATTGGATGTAAGTGAAACAAAGGATATTTTTGGATAGCGAGAGAAAGTAGGTGTTCTCCCATTTATACACTTTCTTTGGTATAGCTTTTAAAAAAGGTTAATTGGAAAATAGAAAAAATATTCCAGTACTGTTAATAAGGTACTAAAGCAACTGAATTAAAAAATAAAAGCTGCTAGTCTGTCCTTAATTCTCACCATGGTTATCAAAGATGATCTCAGAAATGTGCATGATCTTGCATTTAAATTCTGCAGTACCATTGTAAAATAGAGTTAATTAATGATGAAGTGGTATTTATTCCAAATTGTGGATTTCTTGCCCTTGAAAGAGTAAGTTTGCTTGCAGAAAAAAACCTATTCTTTCGAAATACACTAAAATAAAAAAAGACAAACAATTTGGCTTTTTGAAGGTCACATTCAGTGTATTGTTTATGGATTCTTTGGGTCCTAACTAGCTTTTGAATAGGGTTTGTGCTTATTTTTACATTATTTTTTGCAAACAGCCATTGGTGGTGTAATTACACTACATAAAATGACAATGTGTATTTGTGGATAGAATCGCAGAAGCAAGAATAAAGAGACTAGCAGGCTACTGAGTGTAAATTACCTCTGCTTTTACCAGACTGTGCAAGCCTGATGAAGAAGTGTGTGCAGTGCCGGGCAGTGGTTGAGCGGAGAGTGCCTTTCATTTTGTGTTGCGGAGGGAAAGGTACAGAAGATACCGCTGATGACATTTGTGAGTGTTTTTCTTTTTTCTCTAATACTTCCATTCTCCTTTCATTGAAAAAAGGGGGTTGACTATATATCCCTCACATCATCTGTTTGAAGGAAAGTTTTAAAGAAAGTAGTTTTGTGTCAGCCTTCCATCTACTGTTTGTCACTCACCATATGGGATAGTGGTAGATGCTGTTGTAGCAGAGACCATGTCTGAAAAGGGCTGTTTCAATATCCAAGAAGCATGATACTAGAAGCTGAAACATCATAACTGTGTATATATGTCAGTGATGATTTGAACCCTTCTTGTTAATTTCCAGAACTTCGTGGCCATATATCTATGTGACACGTGGAACAAAGTCTAAGAATTGCCAGTTAATATAATTGAAATACATAAATAAACATATGCACATGGCCCCATACGAATTACAAATGTTAGCTTGACATCTTGGCCTCTTTGACTAATCAGAGGAGCCCCAGAAGAAGTGGGAAATAGAACATTTTGTCTAGGATAAAGCTGGCCAAATAATTTGTGATATCAGAATTATTCAGTGAGTTCTGCCTTTTTCTGTTTGATTCGTTCTTAAACAGTTTATAATTTTCTTGAATTTATTAAATTATTCTGAGTTATTTCAAGTTACGTGAATAATTTTTTGTAGTGTGTGTCTGTGTGTGGTTCATTGTATGCATTCAGTACTTGAAATTTGAGCTGTTGGTTAATTTAAATTGGAATAGCTACATGATATATTTGATCCCTGATGGGATGACCATAACTCAGAATCGCATTTCCAATAGGAACATTCAAGTTTAAAAATTCAAAATTTCCCTTTTGAAACTTTCCACTTTTTAAACTTGCTGTTTCTGTCAGTAAACTTGTTCCTGAACATTCACAAAGTGAACATGAAATAAGTGGAAACACAGCCAAACCAAGTTTGTTCAACAATTTGGATAAATATTTGCATGATATTTTTAGCAATATTGATTCAGTCCCAGTCTTTAATTACCAAACAATGCAGCAAAGTGGATAACTTGAAGTGTTTACACTGTTTTTTTTGCCAAAGAATTTTCACCAGTGCAGCATCACTGGTGGGTAGCAACCATGAAGGCATTCATGTAAACAGGGCTCCAGGTAGCTGCTAGCATTTTAACAGTCACAGTGATGGAAATATTTGTCAAAAACTGATGTAGTTATAGCTTCCCAGTAAATTCTTTTAGTTCAGGAATGGAATTCTAGTGAGTCATAATAAATATAATTTGGTTATCAAAATATATTTGCTAGAAGTAATGCTTCAATAATTCAGATAAATGGAAATAGTATTTTTGTGATTAGCGGACAAAAGTATAATTATTCTTTGTTGTAAGTGCTGCATAACATGTTCTAGGCTTTTAATATTACTCTCTTCTGCATTATAGCAAGTGGAAACATTCCAGTTTTACAGAAAGACAAGGACAACACCAATGTCAATGCAGATGTACAGAAGCTGCAGCAGCAGTTACAAGACATAAAGGAACAGGTAAAAGTGCCACATGTTCCTTTATATTGAATACCAAAACAAAATAAGGGAAATCTGTTTAAACTCTTCAGTTCTTAATTTTTGATTAGTTAATCAAAGCCATTTTTGTTCTGTGAAGTAAAGATGAGCTCTAGTGTGGCTAAAAAGGTTTTTTTTGTGACTTATCTGACTTTTTTATACACACAGTGTTCTTAATGAGTAGCCATATTTGATATTTCTATTCTTGGCCTACCTATTTTAGTGTAACCGAATGGGCTTATGTGACCCAAACAATAAATATAGGAATGAAGGGAGGCAATGAATCCTAACTCTATCTTTTGACCTCATAAAAATGTACAGTGAAGATTTTTTTCACAGAACTTCATTAAATTCGGGCATTTTTCTTCACAGAACTGTATGCACTGAGCTGATGCAGGAGTTGAGCCTGCCTAATCAGTAACAAACCACTTTTGAACGCAAGTTGGCAGTTAGGGGGGGATGTACAGTCCCAATGCATTAGCACACTCAAATGAGAATTCTATTTATATATGGCTACAATATGAAATATTGATAGGTGTAAAATATTACATACATAATTTTTAGATGCAGTAATAATTAAATTTGTGATTATATAGATTTTAAAATATCTGAAATATAAGGCTTTTTAATTCTGTGCTTGGAAAAGAAGGAAAATTTATAAAAATCTTGGATAGGTTTAGACTTTCAAAAGATAAATTGAATATGGATGTCTTTGCAAGTGCTTGATCAAGCTAAAATAGTGACCTACAGACAACCCTGATCTTGTTTTTTAAATTACTTAATGTGAAATGATTCAGACAAGCAACTATTTTCTTTACGTCTTCTAGAATATGCAAAAGCCAAAAATCTCTTAAATCTAGGAGCTAATAATTTGTACAGAATAGATTAAATACTTATTAACATGGAGGACAAACGTTTTGTGTGGTGAATTATTAAATTTGTCCCCTTTCTCTCCCTTTAAAGTCCCTCCCAAAAATTGTTTTTTTTTTTTCTTGTCTGCTGGGCTCATGCAACATTATCTGTCCTGAACCATTGCCCAATGCTACCTTCAGCTATACTGCAATTTTTGGCATGCCAGCTCAAACAGAGCTAGCACATATCTGTATACCTTCGCTAGGAAGCATGCTCAGGTGCAGTGGAGATTTACCTTTAAAGGGGTACTGTCCTACATTTGTCACAGTTGAAATGTTTTGATTAATAAAAGAGACTGATGAGAACTTAATTCACATTTAAATTGTCTTTTTATCTCTTGTGGATGTAGAGTAGTGTATAGTGCTTCAAAGATGGCTGGTATCTGAGCTAATCCAGACAGCCCTGGCTGTCTGTCACAGACCTACCTGAAAGTTCAGAGAGAAGCTTTTGAATCACCTAGTTCTGGGCCACATCTGTAAATGCCTTTGAAAATTTGAGACCTGATGTACTGTCAGCTTTGCCTCTGAGGTTAACATCTATCAATAATTGTTACCCTCACCCCGGCAACTGGCTGAGACCCCATTATTGAAAATCTTTATGTTCAACTCAAAGCAGTTTCCAACCTAATCTGTGCCTGTATAAGGACAGGTAGACTAAAACAAACTATAGTTCTTTCTTACCTATAACATTTGAGGCTATTTTGTTGGTTTCATTTTCTACCTTTCTGGTCAAAAAGTTAACAGTGTTTAACAAAAATTATTTTTTACTATTCTCTATTGCCTGGATTTTTGCAGTGCAGTTACTATCCAGTACTCTATTTTTAGGCTGATTTTCAAATATAGTCACTTGACTATTCTCTTTGCCCCTCAGCAGGATGTATATGGCTGCTTGTTTTTGACCATCTCTTAATTGACTGCCATGTCAAGTAGTTATTTTGTTGAAATGATTCTGCTTGAAATCTAGCTTGTCTGAAATTCTATTTTGTTTCTCAGGGAACTGGCTGACCTGTCTCATTTGGAACCTTTTAATTTGTCTTTTAGGTGACTTTTCTGTTTACTGTTGTGAGAGGGGTTAATGAGTTGCAGATTCTAGTTAATTGCTATTTTTTATTAAAAAAAAAAAAAAAGATTCTTCAGTTGTACCTTAAATGTGCGCCTGAAGTTATATCCAGAGTTCCATTTTAAACATTTTTTTCATTTTCTGCTTTAAAGCTGCACTTCTAATATGAAATTCAGTATTTGTGTGTTCTTAAAATTTCTTATTTGTTCTTTTCAGCAGGTATACCTACGTTTCAACTCATGTCTTCAGTGATAATCTAATACATTAGTGCAGCAACCTTTTAAAACCATTTCTGGTGCCAAGCAGAAGCGAGGCCTGATGTCAGCAAAATCCCCACACGATGACCACATCATTCTTCAGGGATTCCCTGAATGTGAACCATCTTTGACTGTGATTGCAGTTCCCTCCACCACATTTCATACGTAATCACCCTCATCTGTCTGTAATAAATACTTTATATATGTTCCTTCACCATACGTATGTCATTTCTTTTTATTTAAAATTAAAGTTATTGTAATGTCACTGTGCACCTGTATCTTGTGCCTGGAAACACTGTTATCAGTAATAAAAAATTGTTATAGGTTCTAATATGGCACCCATATCAGACAAAAATTAAAATATGCTGCTAAAATTGACTTATTTGCAATATCATACCCCAGTGATAATCTCATGTTATTGCCAAGACCTTTCCATACTATCTTAACTCTGTGGATTAAAACTGATTAGAACTGACTGGGTGCCTTTATGGTGGTGTTTCAGAAGCAAGAATACATAATATATAAAAAGAAATCAAATACTTTCTCTAGGCACAGAATTTTCATTTGTTTCCCCTCAAAAGATCTCCAGCTAATTTATTCATATAGGGTTGAGGTTAATAGACGTCAAATTTTGGCACTAAAGCAGGAGGCCAAATTAAAAGTATAGTCAAAATATCTACCATTTATTTGCTGTTCTTCTTCTTACAAAAGCAGGGTGTAAGGCACTGATAGTCATGTAACTAGAGTACAATTGGAGAGCAGGCAGGTAGGTTGATCGTTCTGTGCAAAGTTACTTAAAGCTGCTGCCATGTGAAGGTAAATAAACTAAAACATGTATGACATTGAAAAATGAAACTGGTCTCTACAAATAAATATTCACCGTTTTTATGATAAGCAGGAAGAATCTGGACGATCTGCTCATGCCTCCATACAATTGAAGAAAGACCTATTGTCTGAGTTTGAGATACCACCAGGGAATTTCTTCTAAATTGTGTGCTGCAATAAAATGAGTAAACAAAATAAAACAACATTTTTGCCTGCATTGCTTAGGCAGAATACACTTTTACAGTGTCCTATGATGTACATATACGTTTCCAAATTACTCTGTAGTATATTGGAGAGAAACAGATTTTTTTATTCTAATTGTAAGATATATAGTCAGACCCCAAAGCAAACTATAGGGGTAAAGAACATACAGTGGAGAGGACTTGAATTCTGTTCTTGCAGGATGAGATTAGGGTTTATACCTTGTATCCCTTCTAAAAGGGATACTTTAGGACTATTAAATTATGTACATGCACCCTAGGAAAGCTATTTAATGTTAATAAGTAATTAATGAAGAATTTCCCCATACTTTGGACTTTATGATACTATGAATTATAAGGATGATACTTAGCTGTACCAGGTGAGGATTTGGCTTCAGTGTGGAAGGGGGTGGATGGACTGATTTACAATCAGTTCCTTGCAGTGCTTTAGTGGAAGATAATTACATAAATTTTAAGTTATTGAAAATCATGAATAGATATGGTGATGCCATACTCGCCCTGACAACATTTGAACATGAAATATGCTTGTTGAGAATGTATAATTTTTTATATTTGCAAATTCATTCAAAAAGTTCAAGGTCTTATCTGGCAGTGGGTGTGTCTACACTGCAATAAAAAACCTCTGTCATGAATCTCAGAGCTCAGGTCTCAGAGCGCACCAGGCTGGGGCTGCAGGGCTAAAAAGTGCAATTAGATGTTTGGGTTCGGGCTGGAACCTGGGCTCTGAGACCTACCAGAGGGTTTCAGAGCCTGGGTTCCAGCCTGAGCCCTACACTGTAATTTTTAGCCCAGCGAGTCTGAATCCACTGACCCAGGCCAGTCATGGCTATGCCACTGGTCTCTTACTGCAGTGTAGATTTAGATACCTTCTGGCAGCTCCTTAGCTATGCTGATTTCACAGAGATTGAAATAAGAGATAATTGGACAAATTCTGATTTTAAACTCTGTGTAAACATGTGGAGGTGATGAGCCATGATAACCAGGACTATACTAAAGAATGTTTGTCCCTGCATTTAATTGATTCCATAGAAGGCCTGCCTAAAATTTTACATTTTATTGTGTGGACACTGCTGTGGATATGTACACCTTGCCCTGGTGTAACACTACTTTGGTAAACCTGCAGTGATTTAAAAAGTAGATCAGAAAAAACAGTGCACAAGTGCAAGGTGATAGTGAAATAAATTTGTATTTATGGGCTACTGTTAATAAGGGTCCAATTATACATGGTTTATAGAGGGTTTACACTATTTTTTTCAGTTATAAGCATGTTACAGACATTCGTATGTGTCTTGGGTGGTTATAAGCACACTATAGATGTCAGTTTAAGAATGAGTAGAAACTCCTCAGTAGATATAAGTTGTGGTTATAAGCAACCTGTTGATCTAACAGTCTGTAACAACTGATTATTAAAAATCTATTTATGTATTACCCCTTTATAAACCATTTATAAGTGAAACTTCAATGTGATTATGGTGAAGGAACAAACATGTGCCTTGTAGTTGAATTTTTGCATATGATGTAGGTGGAGGACCCTGCAGGCACAGTCAAGGATGGTTCTCTTAAGGGACAAACTTTCATGGTGAACAGTTGTAAGAGATCCTTTTGGGTATTGGTCTCACTTTATGTTTAATAGTAAAAACTGGTTTTAAAGGGTTGCTGTGCGGATCTGAATTGGGGTAAAAGGCTCAGATAAGTTGAGCAGCCCTCCATTGAAACATTAAATTTTCATAGATGTTATCTGGATTTCTAAAAAACAGAACACGTGCAGGATATGGTCCTATGCAAGTAATGATTATTCCTTTACAAGTAACATTGAAAGTACAGAATTAAAGCATATAGTGGAATACACCAGTTACTTTTCTTCAGAAAGATGGTATCTTAAATGTTGTTGGTAAAGCTTCTGAAAATATTGAGTTACTTAGGATTCCAAATCAGTGAGCAAATTACTTCCCAGAGGAAAATTGAAAGTCACTTCACATCAGTGGTGTTTAGCATGTATGTTGGGACTGTTAACTATTTTAAAAAAAGCAAAACCAGATTCATACTATTTCTGAGTCCATGAGGTGCTTGGCGGGGGGTAAGGGAGAGTGTGTGTGTTTGTGTGGGTGTGAGAGAGAGAGAGGTAGGTAAATGAGTAGGTAGAAATTTGAGGCATGGGTGGTAAATAATTTGTTCATTGAATTACATACACAAATGTCTGTGCTTCATAGATTTCCCTGTTTCCTTAAAATTGTATAAAGGAAACCAAAGGGGGATGCAGCTGAAAATTGCATATTTACTCTGCTATGAACTTAAATGATGCCATCAGATTTGTGTAGAAAGCTACTGTGGGGTTGGTTTTCTTATTTTGTGGAGAAGGAGTTTAAAAAACTCAGTTGTTGTTCCTTCATAAAACAAATAATTTATACTGAGGATTAAATGAAATAGTGAATTTACTATTTTGTATTTACTGTCTAAAGGTAGGTTATTGTCGTTCTGTGGCTTGGTTTCTCTATCGCAGTGATCTCTGTTCACTCAACAGTTGCATATATTAAATTTTCTACAGTTAATAGAATGCATACTTGATACTTTTTTCTCACCATTGCTGTCCACTACCTAACTTGTCAAAATCTTTTACAGACCATGTGCCCTGTTTGTTTGGATCGTCTGAAGAATATGATCTTTCTCTGTGGCCATGGAACATGTCAGCTTTGTGGAGACCGAATGAGTGAATGCCCTATATGCCGCAAGGCTATAGAACGAAGAATCCTTTTGTATTAAACAATAAAACAAGTGTCTTCTGTTAGCTTATCAAATTGTCAGTACATTTTGGTCATCAAATCTCTGTAAGTTTGAAAGGCACTTGAAGGTTCTAATGAAAACATTTCTAATACTGCAGTGCATATGTGCTACATTGTAATTGCTTAAAGACTAAACACATCAGAAAAGAAAACAGTATTTGAACAGTCAACTTTTAGTTGTACTATCAAGAGATAGCTAAGATAAGGCTAAATTAATAAAGCAGTCTTTTCCCCTCACCCCCTTAAAGCACCAAGTGTAAAGGGACAATCATGATTTTCTGTTTTGGTATCTTTAAAGTTTTTATATGTACGTATGGACTTTAATATCAGCCATCAAGTGATGTAGATTTTGTACTGCCAGTTGCTTTCAAATATTTATTTTTTTTAGCTCAAGTTTGACACCTCTTCAGCTGTGTTCAGCATATACTCAATTGTCAAATGACAGAAAGTTATGCCTCATAGTACTATTGTCTTGAAAGTTACAGTAATGCAAAATTAGCACAATATATCCAAGTAGTATTCGGTACCATACAGTTCCCATAAGATGACATCAAAATATAACTACATGGATAACTTTGACTGTAATGTGCCCTATATGCTCAGTGTGGATTTAGAGGAGAATGTCAGTGGAAAGAAACACAAATTTGTTTTAGGAATGGTATGCCCCCAAAACTGTATGTCAGTCTGACAAGATCAAATTAAACTAAATAAGGAACTTCTTAATCCTGTTGACAAAAAAAACCCAACTAATATATAGAATTGTGAGAGGAGAGTACTGATTGTTTTTCTTTACAAGGTATTTAAAAAATAAAGTGTAGATCAGTTATCAATTTCACACCTAAAGAGTGTAGTTGATTGATTAAAATATTTGGGGAACAAGTGTATAACCAGAGAGTAGGGAAATTATGGGTCTCATGATCTAAGGAAACTGGTTGGTATATTTTTCCTTTGAATTTTGTAGAAAGCAGCTTTAAATCATCTTTTCTGTTGTGGTCTGTGCATTTTTTACATAAATCAGTGTGGTCTATTAAGCCAGTCTTACAGAAGAATTATCAACAGCAACGGAGGTAAACTATATATTGCCCGTTCATCTCAATGGGGGTATTAATCTCAGAGCCCAGCAGAGACCATTTAATAGCTAATATTAAGCAAGAAGTGATGATAAGTCTGTGGGTTTCCTGACACATGGATATGCTACTTGAAACTGGTTGTTGGAGTTAGCTAGGATTTGTATTGCACTTATAGATACTCTTGGCTTTTTGACTACTACCAGCAGCTCTAAAACATAAGTAAGAGCACAATCCAAATGTTCTTCGGGATTTGGTGGTGGGACCGTAGTCGGGATTTCAGGAAAGGAGTTAAATTCAAAGCTCTTACAGCCAAATGATGGCATATAAAAGCAATTGAGTGAGCAGTTACCTGAATTACTGATTGAGTAGAATACGAAATCAGTGCTTGCTGTCTTTTAGCCCTGATTTGGACAATTTCTTTCAAGGATTGTGAAATACACAATGGATTCAGTTAGGTGCCTTATTTGCAGATAACACTGGTCTCCTTCATTTAACTCCTGTTACACGTAGCAGGGACATGAAAGTGGGAATTGGTCTGGGGAGGATCAAGATGAGAATGAAGTGATTCATAGTCTGCATTCTTCACTTGGAAAATCACATGCTTACACAATGCACAGTCTTCTGAAGTTTGTGATAAGCTTGTGTTGATTTTTGGAATTCTGCAGACTTCAGCCAAAATCTCAGAAGAAATTACCAATGCTTTTTAAGGATTGATCATGCAGTTAGAACACCTGTATGGTACATAATGCATTAGCTGACAAAACAATCTATGCCCCAAAATTTCTGCTCCAACAGGTAAATGTTCCTTGCTCTTTTTAACTTGGTTTTGAACAATCCAATCCAGTATTCTTTGTTCTGATGTTCCAGCAGTCATATATATCTCACTCTGTGTTTGGTCATTTACATAGCTTTCGGCTTTGCTTGGTGCTTTGAGTCCCTATTCTGAAACAGGCAGATCCCAGTAGCTTCTATATAAAATCTTTGGTTGTTAGTAAATCTTGTCCTCAGTTTAGCAGTCCCACAATTGGTTTAATTGCTTTAGCTCTAGGAATTTTATATACTTTTGGAGTTGCAGCCTGGTTAGCTGAGGTTTTTGAATTCCAGTCTGAGAGAATTGGGAGAATTCTTACATTCTGTGTTCTTGTGTAATCAGAATAATTCTGGTACGATTTTCCCATGTTTTTGGGGAAATGATTTGTTAGCCCATTCCGCATCCACTGCAGATTTTTCCTTGCTTGACATAAGGGTCACCTGGCTTCTGTGGCTGGTGTTGCACAGTAGGACCCTTTGGCTTCATGTCCCCCTGTCAACCGTTCTCCAAAAGAACTGGTTCTCTCTAATATGGCATGACATTGGACCCCTCGCTATGAATTTCATTCTCTCGGATCAGGTCTGTGACGTGGTTTTTAATCCAGGGCAGACACATTTTTGAACATTCAGCTTTGGAACAAGCCAATGGTAAGATCCTATTTTTTCATGCAATTTTCAGCTGTTTAAATAGTCCGAATTAAATCTTGTCTCTACTAAAGTCAGTGGGTGTTCATTTCAATGGGACCAGGATTTCACCCTCTATCATGTCTTATGTGCCTGATCTTTTCAGGTTGTCTGAATTAATTTGATCAAATGTTACCATCTGATGATGCAACCGATACTTGAACCAAATTTTACAGGGCATTAAGTATTTTCCTAAAGGACTAAATTAAGGCATCCAGGGTAGCAATGCTGAGCGTACTTCATCTGTGGGGAGCACAGATGTCAGGTGATAGAAGAGTTCAGTCAGAGGCCAGGTGTGCCTGTGATAGAGGAGTTCAGTTCACTGTTTGCTTTATATTTTTCAACAGTTCCTCAGCTACAAAACTATAGCTGCTATAAGATAGCCATAGATTGTGTGTGTGTGGGCCCACACACACACACAGCTCCAAGAGCTGTCCTTTCCACACCATGGTCCCTGGTTTGTCCCCAGCAACACATACAGACCTCTCATTATACATTTCTTTTTTTGTATTCAACTTGGTTGAGCAGTGTTGCATGCATGATTCCATGTCAGAAATGTAACGGTATTATCACAGATTCAAGCCAAATAGTTTAATTAGACAACTACTTTTTAAATGAAGTAATTAAGCAGTTTAACTTTGTAGCGCTTATTGTTTAAGGTGCTAGTATTGGCATTTTGTTTACAGGTGAGAGTTTTATCCCAATTGACATTATGAAGTCAGATCTAGTACTTTCAAAATGATTTGTAATTGATTTTAAGAAATGTTTGCCAAAACATTGTAGCATATGTAAATAGATCTTTAGACTTGTACACTGTCTCTTCAGATTGTAATGTATGTTAAAGCTAAAGATTTAGGTAGCTTTGAAGAAACCAGCTGTATCAGACCATATTTATACAGTATATTCACGTCACTTAGCAACAGTATGTCTGCAGCCTGATATTGTCTGAAAGGCTTGCATATTTCTATTGGATACCTTTGTTTTAAAACGGGGCGGAGGGGGGATAATAGGCTCAGAAGATAGGTGGGGATCATAGCAAGTAGGGAAAGATGAGCATGGGTCAGTGTATGTCTGTGAGTGAATCACTGTACGGATTTTACTGAAACAGGGAACAAATACTTGATAAAGAATCAGTAAATAGACAATTAGATTTAATATACATTTTTGAGAATTGCAGATATCACTTTTGTTAGAACAATTCCCCAATATTAAAAGTTGTTTGGGAATGGAATTGGTTGGAGGAGCTTCTTCAATGACTTATTTCTTGACATACAGTCAAGAAGGTAGCTACATTATAGTTTATTATTTGGGTGCAAAGTATGCTCAAAAGTTTGCTTGAACATCTTTCCTTTCTGTTTGGTAATCAGTAAGATTAAATTAGAGATGGCTGCTATACACAATAGTATTGTAAAGGAACTATGAATAGACCTTAATTTTAAATTTGAGGGGTCTGTACAGTAAGCTAGATAGTTTAAAGATGTCAGAACTTAATCACTTAACTTTCCAGCTATTTTTTCCTCCCAATAATGTACCATGACTTTTCAGGCCCATTACTTAAAGATATTCAATATCTCCTGCTCTACATTCAAGGCATTTGGCACTTTGCAGGATTTGAGTCACAGCTATGTGCTTTCCTTTTTTTTTTTTTTTTTTTTTTTTGTTAAAATACTAGTTAAGTAGTTCTAGATTAGTTTAGGACAAATTCCCATTTAAGAAAAAATGGGTACCAAAAAAAAAAAATTAAACTGGAAAGGTAATAAACACAAGTTACTTTGTAAATGTGAAAATTCCTTCAAAAACTAGTTTAACTATAAACTTGAGCCAAATTGGAATATAGAAAAGTTTTGAGTGCCTTGTTAACATAGTCTTAAAAATGTTTTCAATCTAGTTCTACAGACTTGTGAAACTAGCTTTTTAAAAAGAATCTGATTTGATCTTGTCTTTATGTTGTGATAAGAATATTCACTGATACTGTGTAGATATTATCTAGAGATGGAGTTTTACTAAGGTATGCCTATTTATTTATAGCAGTATTACTTACAATTTGTGGCTAGTGTAAACACTAAATTGTTTGAGAAAGTTGCTTTGAGTTATTCGATCTCTCTGAGCTTTTCAACAATATTGCAAATGTAAAAAGTTACATTTTGCTCTGTTAATAGTTGCTGGTGAATTGTGTAGAGCCTGGACCATAACTTGTGTTGAATAGATCAGAGACGGAAGTTCTTACAGACCACTACAATGTTACTTTTAGTAACTGCCTTTTTTCTGTCCAAGTGTTCAGTTCTACAGTAATTGCTCTTTACCTTTGGAAAGGAGCGGGAGTTTTCTTAAACACTACAATTTAGTTTTGATACATCAGTTTTGGTGCCTGACTAGGTGTGACATTAAGGATTATTGCTGACTGTATAAATGATGTACAGGAGGAATGTATCATTCCCCATAGTACTGTACATTCCTGTTTCCCTTCCCTAAGTTGCTGGAATTCATATACTATTTTCCTTTTACAATACAGAATGTGTTTTGTTCACAGAGTAAAATACTGTTGTCTATAAAGTTTTATTGTGTGCCATTATTATAGCTATAGTTGCAGTAAGTATGAAAGTTCTGACTCAGGGCTTTTTAACAACTTAAACACATTCATAAATGTTCTTCAGTGCATCTTGGAGAATATTAGAGGTTTAATGGTTGTGTAGTGCCTTGATAGAACAATTGAATTGGCAGCAGCCATAGATCCTTTACAGAATAGACGTACATATGAATCTACAAACTGGGTTTGTGCAGCATAAATGTATATGTAGCATATGTGTTGCATTTACACCATTTATTTGTCTTTCTGTTAAAGGAAAGTTAGCAGATTTAACTTTTGTTATGCTTTTGGTAAGTCTTGTTTATGATAACTACACCAATAGAGCAATTGTGATAGGAGCCTGAGGACGGTATTCCAAATCAGACAAATAGCATTTGGGAGAGAAGGTGGATAGAAAATTCTACATAATGACATTTTTAGTATAAAAGGAGAATCATTTTATAGACCAACTTCTAGCAAAAATTAGCTTCTATTTACTGATTCGGACCTAGCAAATCTTTTTATAAACAAGAAGTCTGCATGGCATTTCATAGTTACGAAAGTGTAAGTCTTACTCTGGGCTTCTAGAAAGTATTTTCTTTGTCCCACATTTAGTTATGGGTGCAACTTACTCTGTAGTAGAAAATGGGTTTTACTGAACCACAACAACATTTTTTGCTTTTATTAGAAAATCAACTTTGTATTTTTGGTAAATTGTAGATTTGACATGACTGTTGACTGGATTAAATTCAAGTTGCGTGTGAATGTAGTTGATTTCTGTACTGCAAATAGCTTTACATAATTGAATTGATTAAAACTGCTTAGCAAGGCCTAAGCTTTTCAAAACAAATGCTAATGTACCGTATTGTTAATAAAACTTATTATATAATGAGTCTGATTCTGACTTTTTTTTAAATAAGCTTTGACTTAAACTTATTGCACTGAACTAACATCTATTAGAGGTTGTTAGAGGGTATTAGAAAGGGAGAGGCAGCTCATTTCTGTTCATTTAATTACAGCTTTCTTGAAAATCAGAAATCGTAATGGCATTAAATCCCAACAAAGAGTTAAAAATGTAAAATACTTTGAGAATATAATCTGAGCAAATGTTTGGTATCTTTTCTGGGCTTTAGAATTTCACATCATAAAGAAGGCTAGGCACTATGGCTCTATAATAGGAAGAAAGCTCCTTGTCCAAACTTTGTGTTTTAAAGAACCAGAATTGTTTAAATATACCATTGAACAGTGCATTTACAGCAACATGAAAAACATTGAGTGACTGAAATTGACTTGGAACCCACTAGAATAACATATTCAAATAAGTAACTATTTGGTTTGGTATATCTTATCCTGAGTTTCTTTAGCATGTGCCATATACATGAGAAATAAAAGGCTTGATCGTGTTCTTCATATTTTAAATCTGTGTGTAAGTGCAAATTTTTGTAGATCTTCGCACACTTACTGCACAGAGGTAGTAGAATTTGCATATGTTCTCCCATTTGATTATCATAGATGAGCTTGCACAGTTTTAGCACTTTTAAGGGTGATCACATTCATACTCCTGCCAATTGATCAACTCAGACCTATGCCCATGTTATAGACCTGCCTATATAATGCAGACACTCCTGGCTATATCAAATTTCTGGAAGTTTATGAGAGGCTACCGGGTATTTTGGGAGGTAAATAATGAGACAAACTCCTTCATAGTGGTTGCTTCCAGCTGACAAGTTAGCAAAAATGGAGGGTTGATCTTGGTGGACTTTCAATAACATTTTATCCCTGTTTAAAATTTATACAGCATTTACGGTGGTCATTGCATCGTGTTCTTCATGAAGGTTGAAATAGGATCCGCATCAGCAACATAGTTTCTCCCTCTGATTCACAGGCAAGCATAGTTCCCCTTTCTGACTCTGGGAAGCTATTCATTGAGGTATACCAAAGCCATATTAGAAAATAAACAAAACAAAACCCTAGGTAATTAGCAACCAAAAACCAGTTTAGTGGCAGTTAAAGTTGTGACAGTACATACCCGTGCACTCAAAACCTTAAAAGAATGGAAATCGGTGGAAAGATTTGTGCATTCCTTTCCACCTTTGTATTAGCGGACCACTGTGACAATCTGATCAGTTGTCCTTGTAGCCAAAATGGTCAAGAGTTTCTCAGCTGCTGAGGTGAAAATGACCAATGAAACCTTGCAAAAGGTTATTCTGGTATCCTGTGAGATCAATCTGGAAGGTGCTCCATCCACAAAGAGACTAGGTCCCTTTGGGATTTGTCATGACAATTCACCCTTATATTGGGTACAACACTGTTGATAACACATTCCAGAAGGTTTTTGCTGCCAACAGATACAAAAAGCAATATGTATCTCAAATTTGCACTCTAATGGAGAACTTTGACAGTGACCTCAGGAGTGTCATAGAGTATGTGACAGTCAGATGTACTAAACTGTTGATATAACTGATATAAAAGCATGTGAGGTCACTGTTAAAGTTTTGTATTAGAATGGAAGATGTGGTACATATTTTGGTATCTGTTGGGGATGAAGGGTTTTTTAAAATCTTTTTGAGAAAAAGATCATAGTCACTCAGTTTACAGTCATACCTGGGCATAAACTGAAAGATCTTACTTAAAAGCAAGAATCAACAGGTTCTGAAGAATACGTGTGTGTGTGGGGGGGAGAGAATCTTGTCATCACACTCTGTTCAAGCCAATGAGGTAGCTTAGACTTGGGGATTCTTGTATGTTCTAAGAATAAAGCATCTTTGTAGTTTTGCTAATGTTAAAAGATTTTTGGCTGAGATTTTCAAAGCTGTGTAGGATTTAGATGCAGTATGTGTCCAAAGGTCCCAAGTGGCTTTGAAAAAATCTGTCTTTAATCCTAAATTTGTTTTTAATTTTTAGAAAAGCAATTTTTTTTAGTTCTGAAACCACTGTCGTTTACTTAAACGTTTTAAGGTACTTTAAAAATCAAGAGCAAAATGCTAGCTGAGAAAGTAACAGTTCAGAATTGCTACAAAAAATGTCACTGTTCTACCATTGCATACTTAATGCAACTACTTCTTATAGTGATGTGAATTCATTTAAACTTAATTTGCTGTTCCTGTCGTAACCAGATCAGTGTGACATTTAATTTGTGCTAATCTATCCAAGACTGGGAAAATCCACTTACGAGGATGTACCATGTCCTTGGACATCACAGCATTGTGTGCGGAAATTGCCTGTTTTGGAGGATTTCCTTTTGTAATAAAAGCCCGATATTCTGCAAGAGATGACAGTCAACTTGAATTAAAACCTGAACCTGTTTTCTAGGTGAAAATTGCACACATTTTGGACTGTACTAATGTGTTTCTGCCACCAGGGGTCAGTAACACCGCTCCACTGTGACAAGAACCTTAGATCTTTGTGTCATAATCACAAAGCAAACAAAGTATAAGGATAATGATGATTGCATTAATATGGGCGGACTGGACCTTCACTTGTCCCATTCTCCAAGCTGGAGCAAGTATAATTAACTTATTTGCTGACTAGTAAGCAGCCATAGTCTATCCTTTGACTCCCATGTGACATGCACATTGCTACTATTGATTAGGGCAAAGTTCCAATGGAGTGTTTACCTTTAGCTGTAGCTTAAAATATTCATTTAGTCTTGCAGATTTGTTTTCAGAAGCAAGAAGTTGTAGCAGATAAGATTCAAATGAGACTGTCCAGTGGATAGGAGATGGGAACACTTGATTTCTGCTTCTCCTGCATTAGTGTCCTGTACGTCCCAGAGTATCCCAAAACTTCATAGAAGCCTAGACTTGATTAATATTTCCCTCTACCCCTCTAACTCTATAGTGACACTGCTAATGGTTAAACATGCTTTGAACCGTATCAGCCTAGTCAGTGGAAGGTACTGTCCAAATTCTCAAGGTCTCTTTGGGCATGAAAGGCCCCTGGAAACAGTTGTTTCAAGTGAATGCTTTTATCATTTGCACCACTCTACCCCGTAGAAAGAGGTCAAGCAGACCAGACGACAAGGCTAGCAGGAGAATTTCCCAAAATTTACTCCAAAGTCATTTCTCAAAAAGGTGCGTGAGTCTGTTTAATCGTGAGAGTTTTTCAGTTTGGTACAGACATCCACTTGAGATTCTTCCTTGTGTGCAGTGAGTTGAGAGAGGGCCTCCGTATCTTGAGAACTCTGGGAGCTGCACCATTTTCTTTTTTCTTCCTCGCCTTCTCTCCATCCTCCCATTTCAGTTCTTCTAAACTCCTTCTCCAGACTCCTCAATTCCTGCCTCCGTCTGTCAACCTGTTCACAGTGGGTAGCAGAACCTTTCACTCCTTCCCTCTCAAAGTCATTTCCTTGCATCTTCAGCTTCCAGCTGCCTCAAAGTGTGACTGACCAGGTTTCTTTGTATAGGGGAGAGTAGGACCCTCTTTCTACACATTAGTTCACTCTAAAACTGCATATAGTAAAATGTGAAATTTCTGAATTGCATATAGTGAAATTTCTCTGCCACTATAAACTCATTCTACCTTGTTAATCCCCCAAGAACATGACGATTGTCATCGCCTCCTCCATCTCAATGGCAGTGGTATGGAGAAGAGAAGTTAACCCTGCCCCGTGAGGGAGGGCTAAACCTAGATCCCATTGAGTCTTGCTACAGCTGCTCCCAGAGGGACATGAAGAGGATCAGGTAGGAATGACTGGCTTTCCATAGGCTGGCTGCAGTTCCCATTTCCCACTGTACCTCTTCTTATAACAACATTCTCTTGGTGATAACCTGAGGAACTTTACTATGAAAGGGTTGCATTGTATAGAAGTGAATTCTGGCCCCAGTACTGCAAACGTTACTTACATGAGTAGTTCTTAGAGTAATCCCATTGAGTTCAATGGGACTATTCATGTGAGCAAGCATTGTTTGCATGGTTAAGGGTGGTGGGATTTGGCCTCTACCCCTTTCACAGTGTAGTGTGCTGGCTCTTTGTATGGAAGTACATTTGAAACTGCTTTCCCTGTAATACTCTCCCCACTAAGCTTTCATAATCCTTACAATGTCAATGATTGTAAGGTGTTTTGTGATAGTCTGTATGAAAGCTGTATAAAATAAATAGTAATTATACTGCGTGCATTTCCTAATGTGCATGCTAAACTCTGTGCTGGCTCCTTGGCACAATAAAACCATCACTCTTCCCTTTCTCTCACCTCTCCGTGGTGTGACAACTAAAATAAAAACATCTCTGATCCATTTGCCTATTTAGACAATGTGCTGTTCCAAGCACAAAGGGCTTGGCTAAGTGTTGCTAGCACCGCCTTGCACTGGTTGGAAGTATCCACTCTACAGAACTAATGAAAAGTATTCCCACACGGAATTTGCCCAGTCCATTGCACAGAAAACTGAAGTACTTGTTCCATATTACTCTGGGTTCAGTCCAGTGATTGATTCTCTTACGGCTGATGTGTTCTGAGAAGCTAGGCTCGCACACTGTTCCAGCCAGGTGGAATGGCAGCTGGGGAAGAGGATGCTGCTCTTGTCTTCTCTGTATACTAAGGGTCTACTGTAATGAGCACTGGCTCATGTGGACGGAGGGAAGCTAATTGTAACATTTTTGCGTAACTCTTTGGATGTCTGATAGTGAATTTTTTCTTTTTCTTTTTTTCAAGATGTATTAACTATTTTCTCTCTTCTCATTTCTTCTCCAAGATCCAAAATTAGATGGGGCTACTATAAGGTGGGTGCATAACTGGCTGGATAACCGTACTCAGAGAGGAGTTATTAATGGTTCCCAATCCTGCTGGAAAGGCATAACGAGTGGGGTTCTGCAGCGGTCTGTTTTGGGACCGGCTCTGTTCAATATCTTCATTAACGACTTAGATATTGGCATAGAAAGTACGCTTATTAAGTTTGCAGATGATACCAAACTGGGAGGGATTGCAACTGCTTTGGAGGACAGGGTCATAATTCAAAATGATCTGGACAAACTGGAGAAATGGTCTGAGTTAAACAGGATGAAGTTTAACAAAGACAAATGCAAAGTGCTCCATTTAGAAAGAAAAAATCAGTTTCACACATACAGAATGGGAAGAGACTGTCTAGGAAGGAGTACGGCAGAAAGGGATCTAGGGGTTATAGTGGACCACAAGCTAAATATGAGTCAACAGTGTGATGCTGTTGCAAAAAAAAGCAAACATGATTCTGGGATGCATTAACAGGTGTGTTGTGAGCAAGACACGAGAAGTCATTCTTCCGCTCTACTCTGCTCTGGTTAGGCCTCAGCTGGAGTATTGTGTCCAGTTCTGGGCACCGTATTTCAAGAAAGATGTGGAGAAATTGGAAAGGGTCCAGAGAAGAGCAACAAGAATGATTAAAGGTCTTGAGAACATGACCTATGAAGGAAGGCTGAAGGAATTGGGTTTGTTTAGTTTGGAAAAGAGAAGACTGAGAGGGGACATGATAGCAGTTTTCAGGTATGTAAAAGGGTGTCATAAGGAGGAGGGAGAAAACTTGTTCACCTTAGCCTCTAAGGATAGAACAAGAAGCAATGGGCTTAACCTGCAGCAAGGGAGGTCTAGGTTGGACATTAGGAAAAAGTTCCTAACTGTCAGGGTGGTTAAACACTGGAATAAATTTCCTAGGGAGGTTGTGGAATCTCCATCTCTGGAGATATTTAAGAGTAGGTTAGATAAATGTCTATCAGGGATGGTCTAGACAGTATTTGGTCCTGCCATGCAAGCGGGGGACTGGACTCTATGACCTCTCAAGGTCCCTTCCGGTCCTAGAATCTATGAATCCAGAGATGGACATTGTTCAGGCTAGGGGCAAGGAGGAAGAGATCTGCCATATCATGTTCTCCCCACCACAGACCACCTATTGGCTGTGGTCCCTCTGGGGTTTATATAGGTCCTCTTGGGAGATTAAGGGAGAGAAATGGTAGCTCAGACCAATTTGATAGTTACAGTTTTGTTTGCGGAAGGTTAGGCTGCATAGTGACCAAGAGCCAGGTCCATCTCCCATAGAAGTCGATGGGAGTGTTTTCACTAACATCAGTGGGTTTTGGCTTAGACCCTGAATGTGTAATTTATACTAATATTCTTTGTTCTGTGTTTTCTTTTCAAGGTGTCTAGAGACACTGTTCTGGCAGTGCCTAGATTCTGAGCTGCAGTAAGGGTAAATATAAATGCATTTATCTTCCTGACTCTTTAAGTGTTATACTAATGTTCTCTGTTTCTCTTTTTTGTTTTTAAATATAGAAGGCAAGAGAACACACAAGCCAAATTTAAAAATTATACCTCTAAAATAAAGATATTGATAAATTATAGCTGCCACCATTTTAAGCATCCTATTTTAAAGATAATTATGCTGTAAATATAAAAATGTATATTTTAATAAAACTTTTAATGCAAAAACATTTTAGTTTTATTCCTCGTAATAACCTGTCATTGATTGCATATTTGACGTAGGTGGGGACCTGGTGGAGATCACCCAAAATCTGCATCAGTTGCTATCAGGAGGTGAAAGAAGGTCCAGAGGTTAGGGCGCTAGCCCGGGACTTGGGAGATCTGGGTTCAATTCCCTGATAACCATAGGTTTGCTGTCTGACCTTGGGCAAGTCACTTAAATTCCATGTTTCCCATCTTACCTTCCTATAAAATGGGTATAATTACATTTCCCTTCCTCACAGGGATATTAGGAGAATAGATTCATTAAGGATTGTGAGGCCATATAAGTACTTATGATAGATAGGTGTGCTAGTGTAACACCGACAGACCCCGCTCGTCGGTGGCCAGGATCAAACTGGGGACCTCTGGAGCTTAGTGCATGAGGTAAAAGCTAACTGGCTATAGAGTAGACTCATTTTCTCTCTCTCTCTCTCTCTCTTTCCCCCCCGCCCCCCGGTCTCAGTGCCACTAGATGGGACAGAACACCACACCCAGGAGGTGTGTATGTTACATAAGCATAATGGGATGGGAGGATAATGGGCAGACCTGAAATCACCTCAGTGGTCTTGGACCAGCTGAATTCAATATGCCATGGGATTGAGGAGAGCAGGTGATTAGTAGGCAGTGTGATCACTGAAAAGTGGGGGAAAGCATTGCAGGACTTAGCTGGGAAGACTGGCTGCAAAAGTGTAGGTGCAACATGTGTAGTTACATGTCCATATTGGAATGGTGTGCAGTGACCCTGCGCAGGTGAGAGCATAGTGCAAAGGGGGTTTATCTGCACTTAAGTCTTTCTGAAATTCTTCTCTTACTCTAGTGCAGGTGAAACACCACCAGCATTAGCAGTGATGGGAGAGAAAATGCCGTCTATCACTTGTTCTGTAGTGACATCCTTCGCACTGGAGGGATATGTGTGACGTTCCCCTCTGGTGTTATCTCGACTGGTGATCTGCTGGGCCACTGCGATCCTTGACTCTGGGAGCCAGCCTTATCCTGCTCTGCTGTGAGAACCCCTGCTCCTGGGCTGTTCATGCACAGCCTCTGGGATGTAAGCTGCTCCCAGCTACTTGTAAGGGGAAACCTTTTTTTTTTTTTTAAACACCAGAAAAGAGAAAATGTCTGTGGGATGCCCTGGCAGGTATGGAGATATATACCTATCTCATAGAACTGGAAGGGACCCTGACGGTCCTCGAGTCCAGCCCTGTGCCTTCACTAGCAGGACCAAGTATTGATTTTTGCTCCAGATCCCTAGGTGGCCCCTTCAAGGATTGAACTCACAACCTTGGGTTTAGCAGGCCAATGCTCAAACCACTGAGCTATGACTGGAGACTTAATTTAATTTCAGATACATCAGTGGCACTCACAGAAATTGGTGAGCTAGATTTTACGTAAAAAATGGAGGTCCCTAATGACTAGGATTACCATACTTCCGGATTTTCCCGGACACGTCCAGCTTTTTGGTCCTCAAATCCCCGTCTGGGAGGAAATTCCAAAAAGCTGGACATGTCCGGGAAAATAGGGCGCCGCTCGCCTGGGGCCGGGGCCGGGCCGGAGTCGCTGGGACCAGGGCTGGGGGTGCTCGGCCGCTGGCCGGTGCCGCTCGGATGGGCCGGTGCCCCGGGGCCCAAGCCGAGCTGGAGTTGCTGGGGCTGGGGCAGGCCGGAGCCGCTCGGCCGGAACCGGGGCTGGCGCCCCAGAGCCCGAGCTGAGCTGAGCCAGAGACCCCGGGGCCAGAGTCGCTCGGACGGGGGGGCTGGACTGGGCCGCGCCTCCCTGCGCCCCACCACCCATGCCGCAGCTTACCTGCTGCCTGTCTGTTTCAGGCTTCCCACGAACATTTGATTCACGGGAAGCAGGGGAGGGGGAGGAGCAGGGGGCGGAGCATTCAGAGGAGGGGGCGGGGACTTTGGGGAAGGGGTGGAGTTGGGCTGGGGCTGGGGTGGGGAAGGGGCGGAGTCGGGGCGGGGCCGGGGCCCCGTGGAGTGTTCTCTTTTTGTTTTTTTAAAATATGGTAACCCTACTAATGACCCTTAATTAGATTCTTGGTGAAATTTCCAACAACATGGAGAATTCACATATCCCCTGATAACATTATTCAGGGATTACTTACCCATGCAATTATAGTTTTTATTTTAATAAAGTTTCAAAGGTGGAACATCCAGTTGTCTTATGCAGCAAGGTATGGGGAAAGCACACGGATCAGATTTGGGAGAATGTGGGTTGATGGCACTCCTTGTGTGCTGTGAATATCGGCCATCAGGGATTAAAGTTGGTCTCTGCTGAGTAGAGCTGTCGAAATCAAAGCAAACTCAGGGAGTGAAACCTCTCCATTGCAAAGGAGAGTGGTTCCTTTGTTAGGAACAAAAGCAAACCCTGCCCCAAAACAAGTTTCTTATCAGATGGAAGAATTTTTCACTTCACTAGGGAGTTTGGCTGGGAGCACACTGGGTAAGTTTTTTCAGCTCTAAGGAAAGTCCTGTGTAAATAAGAATTTTCCATGGATATAATAATCTCTGCTCCCTCTTCCAGAAAGAATATTAATGCTGCTAGGTATGGGAAATAATACAAAGTTGCCTAAAATGCCTTTGTATAAAAGAATCAGCAAAGGTACCTTGCATGTTCATGGACAGGATACATTCGCTTTTTACTTTATATCATGAGTGTGGACACAATCCAATTTTTTTCCCCCAATTTCATATGCTTTGCATGTCTTAAGTCTTTACTGCACTCTTTCAAGCCAACATACTCCATTCAAAATAAAATCAAACTAACCCTCTTTTTTTTGTTAAGGATGTTTTATGGATAATAGGACAAATTCTGTTTTCGTTTGTACTAGTTTAAATCCAAGTGTGAATAGCCACGTAAGTCAATTTTTTCCCCCTTAGCTAACTTAGGATATATAGCCTTTCCCATAGCTCAGTGGTTTGAGCATTGGCCTGTTAAGCCCAGGGTTGTGAGTTCAATCCTTGAGGGGGCCACTTTGGAATCTGGGGCAAAATCAGTACTTGGTCCTGCTAGTGAAGGCAGGGGGATGGACTCAATGACCTTTCAAGGTCCCTTCCAGTTCTAGGAGATAGGAAAGTCAACATTTCTTATCAAGCCCCAGGAAGGATGGTTTTGGGGTAACACCACTGGACTGGGACCCAGGAGATCTGGATTCTGTTCGTGGCTCTTCCACAGATTTCCTGTGAGACCTTGGGGAAAGCACATCAAAATAATACATCAGTGGAGGGAAGGGAGAATAGATCTTTTAGTGTATGGGAGGTCAGAGTGCCATATTAGAGTCTACAACTAGAATAAACACTGTCAATAACTATTGAAATTTGCAACCATCTTGGCAGCTGTTAAGGGGCATATATGAAATGAGCTTAGTGGTCTCTGGCCCCTTCCTAAATAAAATAAAAGAATTCCCTGTCACAGAAACTACTGCCACAATTGGCACTGATCTCAGCAGAGAGTCCAACAACTGAATGGACATGGAGAATTAGCTACTGTCATCTCATTCCAAAGGAAGGATGAACTGTATTCGCAGAGCTTTGTAGGGAAGCTTGTACTTGCTGCTGCCGGTGCTGTTCTGTTGTGTTTGTGGATAAAACGGTTCAATCAAATGTCAGTGGAAAGACTCCCATTGACTTTGGGGAGTATTGGATCAGGCCCAGTAGAGGATTTCCTTTTATAGGCTCTCAATTTGGTAGACATTAAATTCACTTATTCTTGCAGATTTTTAGCAAATTAGGGGGGGAAATTAGCTAAGTGTGAAATTGAATTTAGTAACAATACAAGAATGCTCCTGTTAGAATTACGTAGGAACAACTAGTTTGAGAAGGTTTTAATATCTGAGTTAAACACTGAGGTAAGAAAATAATAATCCACCAAATTACACTATATTCCACTAGAGCAAGTTATTATACATTGTAGCAAAGCGCTGAGAAATTCCTGCGGACAAATGATGGTAAAGGGTTGTTGGCAAAGATGGCTGCTTCGTTCATTAATGAATTAAAGGAAACAAATAATGATGTTCACCCGTAGGACTGGGGAAGAGATAGTAAATGAATTTAGTCCTTATAAATTTGGGGCTGATGGCACAAATGGCAATTAAGTGCTTAACTGCTATTGACTTTCAGAGGGATTTAGGTGCCTAAGGCCTGGGCCTTTAAAAATCTTCCCCACAGTTTGTAAAGTTCCGTTATGTGACTTTGGGATGTATTTTCTAGTTTCGTCAAGGAAACACAGGCATCCTTTCAACATTTCTACAAATCTAATAAATTATATAATTAGCCAGCTCTACTCAGAACCCTGGCTAACACCATGCAGAATGTAGACAGGTGAGCTTTCTCAGCTTGCTCTCCTCTAATAGTCCTCCCTCCTTGTCCTGCAGCAGTGCACTATTTTAGTATTGGGAGTCTCAACATTGTTTTAATTTGTGTGGTAGATGTTGCTGTGTGCTGTACACTAGAGTGAGGCCACATATTCCTTTCTGATCTCAGTCAAAATAAATCTTCAGAGGTGAAAGCCTGATCCTTTGTGCCATCTCATCTCCCTAGGGTTACCATACCTCCGGATTTTCCCGGACATGTCCGGCTTTTTGGGCTCCAAATCCACGTCCGGGGGGAAATCCCAAAAAGCCAGACATGTCCGGGAAAATCGGGACATGCAGGGCCGGCGGTGCTCAGCCGGGGTCGGTGGGGCCGAGCCGGGGACCCGGCCGGCGGTGCCGAGCCGGGCTGGGGGCCGGGCCGGGGACCGGGCCGGCAGTGTGGGGCCGGGGGCCGGGCCGGCGGTGCCGGGAGCCGGGGGGTGCTGAGCCGGGGGCCGGGCCGGGGACTGGCAGTGCTGGGCGGGCCGGGGGTGCTCGGCTGGGGGCCGGGCCTGGGGCCGGCACCCCAGGGCCCGAGCCGACCCAGGCTGGAGACGCCGGGGGGACCAGACTGGGCCGCGCCTCCTCCCTCCACATCTCCCTTACCTGCTTCAGGCTTCCTGCGAATCAAATGTTCGTGGGAAGCAGGGGAGGGGGCGGAGTTGGGGCGGGGGGGCATGGGCGGGGCTGGGGGCAGGGCCGGGGCCCCGTGGAGTGTCCTCCTTTTAGAGGCTCAAAATATGGTAACCCTACATCTCCCACCTTAGCTGACAGTAGGCCAGTACTTTGTATCTGGTTTATGGTGACTCATTGCAAAGTGCTAGAGTATTATAGTAACTTTTCTGTGAAACTCAGCCTGTAGGTGTCACTGTGGGCAAGAGAGTGAAGGAAAAACATTTGAGGAAAGGATAAAAGTTCAAGACTGGTCAAAAGCAGCAAATAAAGAAAAGGAAGAGAATGGCTAAAGAATTAAAATCTTACTTACTAGCCACATATTTTCCATGGCATTTCTAGAAGATGTTTGAAAACTGTCCAAGAGAAGATGCTGAAGAAAATTACAAGTATTAAGGCATTTCATCATTCCAAATATTCCAGGCCAGAAGCTCAGCTGTTGTAACTCGTTATACCTCCACTGACTGCAACAGAGACTCTGGCCCCACAAGTCCATTCGCTTCTAAGTGCCGTGTGTTACTCACCTCATTTATGATGTTGGCAGAAAACCAGAGCAGGCTTCTCTTAAATCCTTTAAAACCACTCATACGAAGTTCTGTGTATTTGCAGATCTAAGTGCTAAAGGTCATCCCGGCTCAAAGCACCCATCCATCCCAGACTATTCACCATCGCCAAAAACAGAGATTTGCTCTGAAGAAAATGCCCTTAAAGCTGGTGCCGCAAGAAATTGTGCATATACACGCTCATCCACCCCCACCCACAATCACACAAGTAAACCAGCTGCAGAAGCTTGAACTGTTTACAGGATATACATTACCTAAGGGTGCCTGCACTTTTGGAAAGGCCTCTCCTACCCAGGTCGTTGCTAAGGCCCAAGCTGACTCTGTCTATGTTATCACGAGGATGACAGTTTAAACAGGCCTTATCATTGTGTGTTCAATCAAGGTTTATGAGGGCTGATAAAGATGTCACCTACTTGCTTTGTGTGTTCATTAAAACTCTATTCCCCCCATAGGACATAGATATATTCTTATTCTTTTTCTTTCTTTCTACATATATCTTTAGCTCTTGTATGGGGGAAATGTATCCCTAGTGTCAGAGAGATGTCACACTTTTACTTTCATACTCCTCCAAACTGCTGAAAAAAATAAAACCAGGACATTCCAGCTTAGTTGACACAACCTTATCTATCTTTAATATCACAGGTAATCACAATTGCCTATTTAATTTATTCAGTTAACCTCCCTACATTTAGCTTACGTGGCAGTAAAATGGTTTGTATGCAGTTTTAATCTGAGGTACTGTACCATCACTGACGCTGCCTTAGGAAAATGTTGCTGCTACTTCTCCTTGGGATAGGATGTACCCATCCAAATATATTGGATAGGGGTCCTGTCTTCCTTTTTCCAATCTACTCAGATTGAACCACATGGCTATGTTTGCCCTATTGCCTTATTATGATTTTGATCACACTTTACTTTACGATTCCATTTATAACTGGTTTGTAAAGGGTTCATAAGTGATAAAAGATGTTACAATCTTGCAGACATCAGTATGTGTTATAGATGCTTATAAACACATTTGTAGAAAGTGTTATATATGGTTATGAGCTATGATTATAAGTAATCTATTGACATTTAAAAATCTACAACAATCTAAGAATTTGTTAAGCATTTATTAAAATAGCTATGGATCATGTATTAACCCTTTATAAACTATTTACAACTGGAACCCCAGTTTACAATGTGGCCAGTGTTTTCTGGTTGTAAGGAGCTGTAATGAAAAATTAAATTTATGAGGAGGAGGCCAAAGTCCTGTCTTGCTCTGTAAGTACCCTCAGTTTCAGAACTTTTTCCTACCTATCTCCTTCTCTTGGCTGCAGTTAAGAATGGCCAGGTAGGGCAGCTGATGTACTCTTCTTCAGAAAGACCCACACTTCCATTGAATGGAAATATTACCTGTTTTTTAATTAAGCCTTACTGAATGGAAGGCAAACTAGATATACAAGAACATGAGGAATAAATAATAATTACAGGTACACGGCATATTGTCAAAAGAGGGAAACCAAGCAAGCTATTATGTAAAATTTTCAAAAGCACCCGGCTGACTTAGGCAGCTGAAAACTCTAACTGACATAGGTGCTGACTTACCCACTGAAAATCAATAGGACTTAGACTCTTAAGTGGCTTGGTGCTTTTGAAAATTTGACTCATTAACCCTAACATTATCATAGTCCAACTCTAAAATAAAGGACAGACTGCACATGGCATAAGTCATAAGATAATGGAGACAAGGTCAGGGGTGAGGGAAGCCTAACCAAAGACAATTTTTAATAAAACAAACACAAACAAACAAAAAACAACAATCCCCCCCAAACAGACAAAAAACCAGACAGACAATGTTAAGAAACAACAAAACTAGAATCCTCAAAGAGCAAACTTATCAGAGTTAGAATTTTTCTAGGTATCCCAGCAACCTTTCAGCTGACTTTAAAAAAAATCAAGCAAACAACTATGTCTGTCTACACAGGCAGCATATGATACAGTGAAAGATTCTGTACATTACATAAGAGATATCCAGCAACAGTGGAGCAAAACTTCTTTGAGCTGATCAAATAATGCAAAGATTTATTCACAGGTAATTATCTGGTTGGAAAAAAGAGCCAACATTCATAACAAATATTTATTCATAATTTGTGTCCATTTATAGAGCATGGCAATGAAAAGGTGTATTTGTGAATCATTGATTTTAAAAATTGCCAAAATTCACAGTACCTAATATAAGCACAAATTTTCAGCCAGCTCTGCCCTCTTAGCTGTTATTTGTGCTTTGATGTGCATCTTAATGTATCAAATTCTGCTCCTCTGCTTATTGATGCCTGTGTTAACAACCTACCTAGATTTAATTGCAAAAATATGAAATAATGGACATAAATAACATGTCTACCTTAGTCATAAAAGTTTGAGGCTAACAGATGATTGCTGCTCAAACCTTGAGTGTTGGGTAACCCTCCCCTGACCCCTGCCAACATGAGTTGAAGAAAAAATCCTTTCCAAGTTCAAATGACGTGATCACTTGTGAATCCCTTGCAACAATCACCATAGTTGAGCATCTGATACCATTTTGCACCCTGATATACCCTTGATGTCTAAATAATTGTCCTCCCCCACACCTTGATGATTATTCTCCAAAGGACCCCCCCCCCCAAAAGCCTCTGTTTAGGCTATATGTAGGGTCTGAAATCTACATTTTGTTTCTGAATTTTTCAGCGTGTCTATATTCCTTCTCATACTTAATTGGAGTAGATCTTTACTTAAGTCTATGATCCTGTTTCGTATTCACGTACTGCAAGAAGATTCCCCCAAGTGTCCCATTTTCCATAATGTTTCGACTTAAACACTTCAATCTATCATAATAGCTAAGACCCTCCATATCTCTGATCAGTTTAGCAGCTCTGCTCTGGACTTTCCGCAGAATTAGTATATCCCCATTGAGGTGAGTCTCCGAAACTGGATGCAGCTCTCCAGGTGGGGTTTGTCCATGGCATCATCTCCTTTCCCTTTCACTGCAGCCTGTAAGAACCTGTTAGCCTGTCTTGCCTCAAAGAAGCTGTATGTTTCAGCTTCATGCTAGTGCTGACTTGATTTCTCAAGTCCCTTTCCTTGACCAATAGTATTAAATTCCTGTTCTTTACACTGCAGGATATAAATTTCTATACATGTTTTCTATACACTTTGCTAGTATTAGAATCCATCAGCCAGTTTTGAGATGACTTCTCCAGTCTGTTTACAGTTTTGTGATGATGTGCTAATGTGCCACTTAAGGTGTTAATGTTATAAATGTTGGTTTCATAATCAAATTTGCCACTCTATGAGGACAGCCAGGATTGCTGTTAGGTCATTAATAACATGAAAAGCAGAAGCCTCAGAAATAATCCTGCTAATGATTTCTACCCATTATGACCCACTGCCATTTACAATGACTTCATGCTTATTATTATAACCCCTATGAACCGATTTGTTATATGCTTCTATTTTGTCTTCACTTTGGCCAGTCTCTGAATGAATCATTTATGCGGTATTCTGTGAAACACTTTGCTATGGTTTAAATAGACACGATACAATTCCCTTGTCAATAACCTTACTGGCTTACCGACCTCTGAAAAGTTACTGTAGAATGGTCTGGGCTGATTTGTTTTGTTTTTGTTAAGCTATGTTGTATGGGTTCCAATTTTGGGAAAACTTTTATCAACAAACTGTCTGTCTGTCTTCCTATCATAGTCTCCAGAATTTTACCCTGCATTGAAGCTAGACTAAGGGTATGTCTACATTGCAATTAAAATCTGCGGCTGGCCCATGCCAGCTGACTTGGGCTGTGGGGCTGTTTAATGGCAGTGTAGACTTCCAGACTTAGGCTGCAGCTTGAGCTCTGGGACCCTCCCACCTCGCAGGGTCTGACTTCCTAGTACTAGGGTGACCAGCTGTCCCGATTTTAGAGGGATAGTCCCGATATTTGGGGCTATGTCTTATATAGGCACCTATTACCCCCGAACCCCGTCCCAATTTTTCACAGTTGCTGTCTGGTCACCCTACCTAGTACCCACCTAGCCCATCGTATGTTCCACTGTCTAGTCCATTGGTACTTCTACAGTACAGGTCCAGAGGTGGATCTAAAACTGCTATTATGCTAACAGGATTTCTAGAATGTGACAGAGCTCTCTTTATATTGTGGACTATAAACCATCTATTGGAGCTAAGCTTTTTAGTTTTATGAGTACAATGCTATGTTTTGATATGCTCTACTATTATTTATTGCTATAGCATCTAAGGACCCCAAACAGGGATTAGAGTTCCACTGTACAAACAAATAACACATATACAGTCCCTTCTCTAGGGAGCACACTCAGCATGGTCCCCTACGCCCATGCATTATTATGGCATATTTATTTGGGGCCTCTCCATCACCCTCTGATATGAATGGTTCAAAGAGAACTTTACTCAGCTCCTAAGCTTTGCTCATGGTGTCAGCGAATGGTTTCCCTGGATTGGTTTTGGGTGGCCCTCTCTGCTTCCCTTTAGTACACTTTTTAAATGGTTTCTTGTTCGTACTGTTGTCTGCTTTGGTAATGTGCTGGTTTTTGTTTGTTTGTTTAACCATTACTGGTTTACCTGTGGATATTTTTGGAATGCAAAATAAAAATTTTCCTGACTCTGGCCCCTCACTGGGCACAAAATGCCAGGTTCGAAGAAACAAACCATAAAGAGAGGCTGCATAAAGCCAATCTGAGGTATGGTGGTAAGTGACTCTGTCAGAATAATTTCTAGTTTCGGTGTAGTAGTCACAGTGCAGACTCATGTGCTTGTGCAAGGCATGGAACATTGTTAACTTGCTGGAACATGACCCATGACCACTGTCTGTAGCTAATGTGGCTTTATTGAGCGTGGATTAACTTCTGTTTTCTCATTTAAATCCAGAGAGAGAGGTTCTGTGAGCAAAGTATTGATTTAGGCTAAAATCTAGTGCTAATACAGTACATGGAAATAAATGAGCTTAAACATTAACATGCTCTAGAGGTCACAAGACTATTTCTAACTAGCTTTATGAAAAAAGGCCACAAATCCTGAACTCAGAATAATTGACTCCCCCCGCCCCCATTCTTTCCCTGCTTTAGAACAGGTGATATTTTTAACCAGTTCAGTCTGTCCTTATTTTAACAATCAATGCCTGTTACAGCCCCTCCTACCACCATTATTAAACTGCATATTTTCAGTTATATTTAAACTGAACTGTGCTATTCTAGCTAGCATTGGCAGCGTTGTACACGGTGAGGCCCTTGGGGTAACTACAAACGTGTTGGGGATGTAATGACTGTCCTGCCTTTTCCATGTTGGCAAATGTGAGACGAGTTCTGGCTCGGTGGGAGAGGTGGCTGGTATGGAAAAGGTTGAGAACCAATGCTATACACCATCCTCACCACCATTAAACAATACAGCTTGGGACATAATGAAGTATGTACAAGAATACAGAAATAGGTTGTTCTTAAAGTGTCATGAACCTGTCTTGCATCATAGCAGCAGAGGCTGGGGATGTTTGAAAATGAGTAGACAGAACTGCTGTGTTAAGGGATGATTAGAGACATATTTACCATGGGTGGTTGATCATACTGTGTGATGAAAAACAAGGCAGAAGAGGCTATACTGTGCCTGTCCTGAAAGGAACCCTCTCTGTATCGTGGGATATAAGCTTGTTGCATTCAGGAATAGAAGGGCAATTATGGGTGTTCTTGGGTTGCCACCAGCCAACCTCATCAGCCCCGGCCCTCCAAACTACCAATCCTAGTTGAGGTGAATTGTATGGGGGTTAATGCTCTGTTAGATTCTCAGTGTTGCCAGACTGGCCCAGAATAGAGGGCCTGCCCTGAACTTTTGTCTCTATTGAGTATATACGGAACACTTTCTATGGCTGATCACAAATGGTTTTATGTGTGTATAATTTACTCTTCCTAAATTAATTTTGGTGATTGATTCCATAACTCGAACTCTTTCATCGTCAAACATACTCAAATTACAATAACACCACTAATTTATAACCCAGAAACTGTAATTGTTTTAAAAAGCCAAATTGTGTAATGCATATGGTGCAGAACAGCCACGAGGTTTACTGTTATTATCCTTGTCCTCTCTTCCCCACATTGCTGCTGTCACTCACTGTACTAGGTCTACATGTAAATAGTAAGCTCTGTGGGACTGTGTCTGTCTCTCTTGTCTGTGAAACACCATGCCCCTTGCTTTTTATTACTTATTTCATTACATGAACACACATCCATCAAAAAGGAACACCTAACCCTGGCTCTAAGCACTCCTTGGTCATTCCTAAATTCACAATCTTTATACAAACCATTTCTCTAACTCCCCCTTCGACCATTAATCAGTGTATTCACAGCCCGCAATAACCCAGCAGCAAAGAACATAGTTTAAGATCTTCACAATCTCCCACCAGAACCTTCCCATTCTCACATGGCCAGGGAAAACAAAATAGGCCTTGCAGCGTGCCTGAAGGTCAACAAACTAGTTTTTTTCAGACCAAGGGGGTTGGAGGAGTCAGTTGCAAAACTGGGAAGCCCTCACAGAGAACACCCTCCCTGCTGCTCCCGCACCCTCTTACGAGTGAGGCTTCTGCTCAGGTACCTCCATTGAGCACAGCTGTAGCAGTGTGGCACAGGCAGCGAGGCATCTGTCTGCTCTGTAGGGCCCATGCCACGTAGGGCTTTACAGGACAAAACCAATACCTGTCAGTGGCTCTGTATAAATAAGCAGTAATCCCTTCACACAATATATGCCAGGTTTTTCTGGTGTCCCTCCTGAGAGTTAGCTGGTACTTTAATTGACTATCCTAACAGCACAGCTGAGTGAGTCCTTGTTCATCTTTTAAACTCTCTGGTTGAAGATAATAACTTCCTAAGTCACTATTGTATGACACAGGCTGTATGTGATCATACCATCGTGTGTGCAAACTGGTGTCACTTTAATTAAACCTTCTTTCCCACTGGCCGTCAGTAAGTCCTTGCTCTGTCTTATGAAGGATTTTTCACCTGAACAAACTTCACAGCTGTTGTCTGCCAAATGGCCAGACATCACTCCTGGTGGAGTTAGCTTGGTAACAGAGTTCTCCATCTTCCATACTTGAAATTGCTCCGTGTGAACTCTTTCCCCTCTAGGTAGGATCCCTGTGATGTGCAGGTAGCGAATTGGTAGCTATAATAATAAATATTTGTCTATAAGGCTCCCAAAGGCCTTTGACCACTGACACAGTTTAACCTGAAGAGGGATCAAAGAGCTCAAGTGCAGGATCGAAAGGCAGAAATGGTTACATTGGAATCCTGGCACTGTCAGTGCTGACCCTGGCATCTGCTTTGGGCAAGTCACTTAATTCCTCTTCTTTTGGTTTCCCATCGGTGACCTGGGAACAGCAAGAGTCTACGTCCTGTGGGCCCTGTGGTAGTTATCATTAGTCAGTGTTTGTAAGGTGCTTTGAAGATGACAAATATGATAGAAGTGCTAATTATAATATCTTATCTAAGGTTCTTGACTTATTGTTTTGGCATTTGTTGTTCAAATATTGCAAATAGGAGACCTGGACTATATGCCATGGCCCAGTTTCTCAAACTATAATGAGTACGATAGAAATAATTATAAGTAAATTAAATAATTGTTAGAAAAGATAGTATGGGAAGAAAAAGATCGAAAACTCCCTCCCTCCCCTGCCCCAAAATGTACAACAAAGAAAGCCAGTGTTAGCATTTCTCTGGTCCAGCCCGCAGCGACGGGAGGGTTTCTCTAGGATGGAGTCTCTCACGCATACATCACAGCAACAGAACAGCACATTTGTTTAGTATAAAATATTAGAGTGCAAGCAGAAGTAGTCATGGGAAGGATTTAGTTCAGCTTGATTTCTGGTCTGTTACAGGCACTCTGGCAGATCTTTGGCACTGGGGCCTGGAAGTAAATGGAGCGGCCTAAATTACATGGGGAACATGGACCCTAGTCAGATATGTGCCCTTTTTAAAATGCAAATTGATAAATAAACATTGAAACAATAGGGCTCGGCTAATCCTTTTACAAAGGGCAAATTGCTAATCTAACTCCCCAGCCACAATGGCTGCTTCATGTAAACAATAGCTGCATTTATACCTTATGTTTTACTTGTAAACTGACATGCAGGAGAGTCTGAATGGGTTTAGGCTCACCTGCCTCGTGGGGGGAGAGCTGCTAATCCTTTCATTCTCTGAACATTCAATGAGCAATACTGCCATCTGATCACACTGAGGAGAGAGCCCATGCTGTTTTGCCAAATTGTGGCCATGTTAGAGTTAACTCAGGTGGGGCTTTAACAATGTAGCCAGTGGTTTTGGTAAAAAGAGGGGGAGAGAGATCTATTCAATATCCTAATTTACACTCGGCACCCAGGGCCTGACTTGCAGAGGTGCTGAGCACCCAAAACTCCCACTGGCTTCAGTGACCCCCGCCCCCCCCCCGTTTCATAGAATCATAGAATCATAGAATATCAGGGTTGGAAGGGACCTCAAGAGGTCATCTAGTCCAACCCCCTGCTCAAAGCAGGACCAATTCCCAGCTAAATCATCCCAGCCAGGGCTTTGTCAAGCCGGGCCTTAAAAACCTCCAAGGAAGGAGACTCCACCACCTCCCTAGGTAATGCATTCCAGTGCTTCACCACCCTCCTAGTGAAATAGTTTTTCCTGATATCCAACCTGGACCTCCCCCACTGCAACTTGAGACCATTGCTCCTTGTTCTGTCATCTGCCACCACTGAGAACAGCCGAGCTCCATCCTCTTTGGAACCCCCCTTCAGGTAGTTGAAGGCTGCTATCAAATCCCCCCTCATTCTTCTCTTCTCGTTTCCTGCTGCTGAAAGTGTGACGTGCCCTTTGTGATGAATATGGTCAGCTGGAAAGCTATGCCAGAGTGCATCTTTAACTGCTTATGCCCAGGTGGCAGCTTCATTGTTAAAAGCTCAGCAGGGGTGTTAAGGGGTCTGAGCATCATTGCTCATGGAGAGCTAGGAGACTAGAGTCTGGGTTTTACACAGGGCTATCATACAGGTGAATTAGTGTTGACTAATTAATTGACGGACTGTGGGAGTCTTTGACTTGTCTGACGCATGCAGATTTTGTTAACTTGTGGAAATCTTGGGTAAATCCTGGGTTGGAGTTTTGTACCCAGCTTCTCGAACTGCTCTTCCCCTTTGGATTCTCTAGCAATGGCCTAGAAGATGAGATCAAATGAATTTTTCTCTTGCTGTATTTTTTTTAAGTAGAATAGTGGTTTTGGATAGCACCTCTTACTCCAGGCTTCCCAAAGTGCCTGTCAGTAATAACTTAAATACAGGGAGAACAACTGCAGGGCTCTCCAGCTAGGGACATTTTACATGAGGGCAATTTCAGAAATGAACAAGGGGAGTTTTAAATTGAAGTGTCTAATTATAAATCCTATCACAAAAATGCTTCACCAGTCTTGTGGAGGGTGAACTTTGAAATGCCCCAAACTCTTAGAGTTCCTTCTTCAAAACAACCAACATCAGTTATATGTGATGGTGCAGGTGGGAGGGGAAAGTCAGGATATTTAAGCCTTGTCCTGCTACCTCCCCAGACTCAGAGGGAGTCTGTTCTTAGCCTCCTGACATCATTCACTCCCTTTTCAGATTTAGATTCTGGATATTCTGTTTCTCAAGTGCCAGTGAGTGCGGCTGAGTCTTGCACTCCACAAATCTGTCAGCCTATAGAATGCTGCTCAGAAAGTACTGGGACTTGTTACGATGATGATGAGGCACAGAATTATGTTCACATCATACAAGTGCCTGAGGGTGATGGAGTAGGTGAAGGGCTGAAGGATGCTGTTGGTATTAGAGAAGTCACAGGACTGCATGCTGAACAGGGACCCACTGCCAGGTATAAAAGACATACTCCTCCTTCATGAACAGGAAGTGTGTAAATCAGGTAAAGGATAGTTCTTAAAAATATATATTCTGGCCCAGCAGGTGGAAAATAAAATAGTTTTCTCTCTCTCTCTCTCTCCTCCCCTCCTCCCTCCCCCCCCCCAGCCCCAAAGCTGGGACTTAGGTCAGTGTGCAGTTACAATGAGGATGACTATGGATTTTTCAAACTGCAGATGAATTACGTAACTTCGACAGAATGGAAATGATTTGTTTGGAAGGATTTTCTAATCTATAGAGTGCATTTGGCTCCTTATTAAGACTATATTTGATACTTATAGCCAATCTGGGCTAGGGATTCATTCCCCCCTCACTGTTTCATTTATCAAATCCATTGAGATGCAAACCCACTTGACAATCCTGATCTTTTCATACATTTTGAGGAACATGATATTGGACATTTATGATATTCAATAAATATAATGAAGAAAAAAATATTCTTTACAAATATCTCTCATGCGGGTAGTGAGAATGACTTTACATTGAAAATATGTACATTCATGTGTTTCACATGTTTCTGATGTGACAATAGTTATTTCATCTAAATTTTCGGTAAAACAAGTGGTGGAAGGTGGGTGCAGAATTGAAGAAAAGGAACTGCAAAATTCTCAAATGCTTTTAGGTGTGTGCATGTGTGTATAAGGTGTGTGTGTGTGTGTGTGTGTGTTAGAACTGGTTGGAAAATGTTTATTTCTGAAAAAAAAAAAATTGGACAAAACCAAAACATTTTTTGTTTTCTTTGACATTTTTCAGGTTTTTATTTGAGAAAGCATTTTTAGGTTTTGGATTTTCAGCTTTTTAACAAAAATCTGTAAAATTACTGAAATTGGGAATTTATTATGAAAATGTTAGTTTACACAAAAAAGTCATTGTCTATCTTAAAAGAAAGCCACTCTTTGATGGGAAATATTTGACCCTCTGTAGTGTATAAATATGTATATACCATATGCAGTAGTGATATCTATGTGAAAATTGGAAGATGCATGTGATAAATATTATTTATCACATTGTTCTGTATGTATTTTGACCAGCTCATTTGCCCTGTACTTACTAAATCTCTTGGACTAATTCTAACATTCCAAACCTCTGAGTACCTTCAAACAGACACCATTTTATTGTAAATCAATGTGCCAGAGAAAAATTCTATCTTTCTCCTGAAATTACACAATGCAATTGGAGAAGGGACTTGATTCCTAGCTGCTTATTGGGGGTGGGAGGGAGGGCACAATAATCCATGTAAAGATACATCTGGGAGAAAGGAGAGACTGGTAGAGGGATGGAGCTCACTCAAAAAAAAAAAAAAAAAAAATAGCTGGTGGCTGTGGTGATAACCGGTCCCCTGCAATGGTTGCAGCTTATGCAATTTGGAATTATTTTAATGCATGAGAACCAGAAAGGGAAGCTGACTAGAATCATAAGCAAAGATGACTAGTGTGTTTTTATTGTCCACGCTGACTGAAATGCTAAAAGGAAATGTGTAACTTGCAAAACACTTGTAGTTTAAAAAAAAAAAAAAAAAAATCTAAGGGCATGCTAGGTGCTGTGTACATACAGAGTAAGGGAAGCCCCTACCCAAAACATCTTGCTGTCTAAGGCCTTGTCTTCACTACAAAACAAAGTGTATTCTTAACTCAAGTTAACTAACCTGAGGTAAAATCCTAGTGAAGACAAGGCGGCATGTAGTTTTCACATGAGTTATCGGGTCAAGTTACAGACTAAAGGGGGAAAAAAGCATGATCTTTACCTGCTAACTTGTGTGAAAACTACACACTGCCTTGTTTTCAAAAGGATATTACCTTGAATTAACTTGTGTTAGCTAAGTTGAATTAAGGACACTTTTTCTTCAGAATTATCTCCAGTTTATTGAGGAGGAATTGAGACACAGGGAGATGAAGCACTAATCCAAGAAAACACAGGAAGTCTGTGGCCAAACTCGGAACTGAACCCAAACCCCGGGTGATGCAGTCCAGTACCTTAAGCATAAGACCATCCTCCTTTCCTTTTTACCTGCAAATGGAGAGAATTTGATCTGGAATCAATGCAATGTAATAAACCTTGAACTCCACAATGTCAGAGTAGAACTGCACTTTAAAAATGCTTAGCATAGTTCATGTCCCTTTAACTGTACGTGTCTTTAAAAAACAATTGATCAAGGACACTTATCAGTAGTTAAAAAGCATTTTAGTTTAAATTGCCAGATGTTTCTGTAGAAGTTTTAAAGACTGGGTTTTAAATTAATTTCCCCTTTGAATTCAGTTCCTTGCTTACTACAGTAGTTTTGGTTTATTTTATTTTTTGGTAATAAAGAGGTGTAGGTCAGAAATTGGGTTTCTTAAACCTGAATCTCTCATTATTTGCAGAAGCAAGTGTGTTGTTTGGAGTCCCCTTTTGTGGGGGTGCCAAGCAGCGAGAGCTTGGGTGCTCATTGCTAGGATAATTCACTCCTGGTCTTTTTGAGCAAACAGTTATGGCAACTTCACTCACCTCACACCCAGCACAGCTGTTAGGACTTTTCTCTGAGAGCTCCAGATGACTGGTTGTTACTCCACAGAACCGGAAGGTTACCCAGGAAGCTTGTCATTGTCCAAAGTATGTATGGCTGTCACTATTACAAAAGGGGTCTTGTTATCAATCAAGCAGGCGTTTAGGTGACTAGTTCTTGTTCTAGGCACAAAGAAAAAAAATCTCTGTATGTTCTGAGGAGACAATATCCCTTAGCAGCATTTTAACCCTTATATATTTGTTTCCCTCAACCTAAATCCTTAATGTAATTTTCCAAAGTGTTGAGTGCATTCCCAGCGGGAGTGTGTAGGACTAGGCTGCAAGCCTGGACAGACTTCTCAATCATTCTCTGTCATCTCAGTTTTTTTAGTAAATCTCCAGCTGCTATGGTTGGGAAGAAAAGAAAACCTTCCAAATGTGAATATAGCCAATGCAGAAATGTCTGCTTCAATTTGCAGAGAGACTGAAACAACAGCTCTGAGGTGTGATCAGTCTCGTTCATTTCAAGAGATACTAACTCAAATGCCAGTGATGAAAGTTTAAATGTCAACATTGTGAACTATGTCACTGCTCATCAAAGCATGTAAGAAAGGAGAGGGAAATATACTGTCAAAATGTACACTTGTGTGTTTCCCAAAGTGGTGGTGAGGCACTGGAGGGAGTAGCAGGGGAGCTGCTGAGTCAACATATAAATTATGAAGTGTAGGCCTTCAGGGTTGCAGGAGAGGCAAGGAGGAGCGGGGGGAACACTGCTTTAATGTGTGAAGAACACAGTCTTCCATAAACTCATCGCTTCTTGCAGTGATGCGTGTAAGGTAAGCTCACCAAATCAGCACAGATGAGCTCCCAAGCTTCAGAATGCACTTCTGCAAAGTCACTGCAGTGTGTTTGGGAGGTGTGATCCGCCCCAGAGAGCAGGAGGTTTGCTGACCAAGACACCTGCTTGGGGCTGGGGAGTGTTTTTATTGTTTTGCTGTCTCTATGCCAATAGCTCTGAAGCTAGCTATCCAGGTGACTGGCAAGGTCACCCATATGGACTAGGGCAGTTTGGAAGTCCCATCTGAAATCCACAAGCCTCTCACTAAAAGAGGAACTGAAAAAAGGCCAAAGCCAGCAAAAACTGAACAAGAAATAAGCTCCTAACCCGAGAAAGGAAGAGAGTTTCCTGGGAAATAAAGAATTAGTTGAACTTTAAATATAAATCCAGACACCCTGAGCCAGCTCTATGAACTCAGAAGAGCTTAGGCCAATAGAAGTTGAGTGGAGAGAAAAGATTAAATCAATCCTGGAGGACTGAGTGGCGTTGTTAATTATTTATATTGAAGTGGTACTTAGAGGCTCCATTGTGCTAAGCATGATAGAAACACATAGTGAGAGACAGTCTCTGTCCCAAAGAGTTTGTAGTCTAAATAGACCAGCTAGACAAAGGGTGGGAGGGGAGCCAGGCCCAGAGAGGTGAAGTGACTTGGAAAGGTCACACTGCAGGTCAGTGTCAGAGGGATGAAGAGCGCTCCAGACTCCCAGTCCAGTGCCCTAGTTGCTAGACCATATTAGCTCTCAGGGCAGCGGAGCTACTATATTTATCTGGCTGCAAGAGAAAATCCTGGCAATACAATTTGAAGTATATATGGAGCAAAAGTTGTATGGCACCTGAAGAGAACTTTCTGCAGCAAAAAGTATTGCATTGACTCATTTATGTCATTAGTGTAATGACCCAGAAAGCTGGCATTTGATTCAGGACTGAAAAGCTTGCTAAATTGGTCCATAATTCATATGAATGCCTTAGGAGGGCATAAACTCATTCAGTGGTAGCCAGTTATGAAAGGCGTGACACCTAGCAAGAATCACGTCCACATAGATTGTATGTGTGACTCAGAACTTGCTTGACTGGAACAGTTTTGTGCTATCCCAGTCCTTAACTTCTCTGTGCATTGTTTTCCCTATCTGTAAACCAAGGATGATAATACTCTATCTCAGAGGTGATGAGGCTTCATTCATTAGTGTTTGTAAAATGCTTTAAGGTAGAAGGCATTACAGAAGGGCCCTATTTATTTATAGCCTGTGCTGCAGGAATACCAGGGATATATTTGAACTAGCCACATAAC
Organism: Trachemys scripta elegans; assembly: GCF_013100865.1. NCBI lineage: Eukaryota > Metazoa > Chordata > Testudines > Emydidae > Trachemys > Trachemys scripta. The sequence goes on from NC_048299.1 coordinate 203,156,520, forward strand.
CATCTTGATTCAAAACTAATATTGGATGCTAATAGGGAAAATAGTATTAAAATAAAGTATGTATGGAGTTTCCTGGGTTTTCCTCTTCAGCCCAAAATGGTTTTGCCCCTAAAGAGACCAAGTCATGCTTTTCTTGCGGTTCCTTTGTTGAAAGTCTAGTGCGACTCCAATAGAATCTGTCAACTGATCTTTGGTTTCTATGGGAGCACCAGGAACCAATAGACCCAACTGCTCTTTTATGAAAACTAGCTAACTAGAACCATTTGAAAATGTTCAGCTGATGTTTCTATCAGGGTTATCAAGGTCATAACAGTCTTTAGGCTTCTGGCAACACAGTCTTTGCTAACCATATTTGAAGGGAGACAACAGGTATTATATTTACCTGACTTGGACACACAGTTGAGTAGATTAGTGTCTCAGTGTTCTTGGGACTAAGGCCATATAAACCTTTGAACTGTGGGGGGAGGAGGGGTTATTAAGCAGGTGCTTTGATCACATGCAGTAAGAACCCCCTCTGGATCATCACCCCAAGTTGGAACTTCATTGAGAAGGAAGACAGAGAGAGAGAGAGAGAGTGTACAGGAGAGTTGATGTTTTTAAGGTACTTGCAAGAATTTAAATATGTTTAAACACTTGGGAATATTTTAAAATCTGTTTGACTCTTTTCTCTTTCTTTAGTTATATAAAGAATAGGCAGCTTCTAACTGGAGCGTAATGTACCAGATGCAGATTGTTAGAAGTTTGTAAGTTCCTCTCCAATTTTTCTCTTGTTCCAATTCACTTGTTTTATTCCCCAGCTCTGTGAGCTGCAAAGCTGAAGTCATCTTTCAGTCGGTAGGGAAGTCCCTCATTTCCCGTCCATGTTGTCTCCATTTCTGGAATAACAGAACTGGTATTTTAATGCATGTTCCTGTAATATGCTCCCATCCTAAGGGTTCAACTTGCACGACACAACTCTAAGAAACGTGAAATGGTCCAGGGAAAAAGGACAAAACTGGTAAGAAGCATCCCTTTGAGGAAACCTTTTTAAAATGTCATCAGATGTAGTTTGCAGGAGGCGGAGATGGCAGGGGGTTGTGATAAAGTTTTACAAACTAATGGATATTAAATTGATCTAGTCCATTTCAGCCAGTCCTATAACATAAGGGCATTAAGTTGCTTGATGAAATTAACTTGGTACACTTGAAACACTTCCTTAAGCAGTGTATAGACAAACTATGGCATTCACTGCAATGGGAAATCACTGAGATGCACACTGTATAGAAAGATTTAAAAGGAGACTTCATATATACACACACACACAAGTACTGTCTGACATAAGCAACTGCTTTCATTTAGCAAGTAAAGTAAAAAATGCTGCCAAGGATGACAATTCTCATTACTTCAGGTCTTAAACCAATTTCTTGGTTTACCTATATTTCCCCCGATAAAGAATTACATAATTGGCCAGATTACCATTGAATTGCATTTTTTGGGTACCCAGGCATGTAGATTAATCCAAATCCATGGATTAAGCAGGACTGAGTGTATAGTCACTTAAAGTTCTCAACTTCCATGGCCAGTCAATGGTGAGTGAAGCATTCTTAAAGCATAGAGCAACCTTGATCTCCGTCACGAGCCTTCCGTAAGAAGAGCAGAATCTGTATCAATCCTGCAGAGGACATATGGGTAATATTACATTGTCTCATTTATGAGTGCATTTGAATTGCTTATCTCTTTCATGTGTTGATCAGCTTTTGGTTGGCTAAGGAATTGTTTTGTGTTTTAACATGTCATTATTATTATTATTATTTTATTTATTAATTTGTCAGACAGTAGCACCTAGAGGCACTGACTCTGGCTGGTTACCCATTATGCTAGATACTGTACAAATATAGGAAGAGACTGTCCCTGACTCAAAGAGCGTAAAATCTAAATAGGCAAGACAGAAAAAGGGTGGGGAAACAGAGGCATAGAGTGACAAGTGAAGTGAGTTGTCTGAGGTCACATAGCAGCTCAATGGCAAAGCCAGGAATAGAACCCAGGTCTCTAAAACCCTAGCCCAGTGCCCTATTTATTAGACAATACTACCTAAAGCACCTATGTCCCTAGCTGTTGGTTGTCATTTTAAATGTTTGGGTGAATTCTTAATCTGACTGTTGAAAATAACTTGTTACATTCCAACCAGTTCTTAGCCCTTCCACTTGGCAGTGGGCAGAGTCTAGGAGTTGAGGCTTGGACAGATATTAAAGTACATTAACTTCAGAGATCTGTTAAGCAAATTTCCCATTACCAAAGTGGTATCTCCAGACAAAATAATTACGTGACTGTGACTACCTCAACAAAATATAGTATGTTGTTGTTCCTGAAAGGTCCACCTTTCGGGAAGGATGGCACCTCACCCTCCGGTCACCATTCCTGATGCTGCAATACATTCCCAAGAAGAGATGCTTAAAAGGCAGCAATGTTGGGGAGGACAGCAGTAGCCTGGTTGTGATCCTGACATGTACATTAAGGCCTGGTCTACACTTAAAAATTAGATCCATCTAGCTATGTCACGTAGGGCTGGCTGTGAAAAATTTTGTGCCCTCAGTGCCATAGTTAGGTCGACCTAGACCCACACACCTAAGTCAATGGTAGAATTCTGTCAACCTAGTTACCACCTCTTGGAGAGCTGGATTTACTACAGCAACAGAAAAACCCCTTCTGTCGATGTAGGAAGCACTACGCTACATCACTACAATGGTGTAGCTGCAGCTGTGCTACTGTAGTGCTTGTAGTGTAGACATAACCTGGGTGTGGGGAAGAGGGCGAGGATATGCACAGGTGCCCTGTATGGCTTAGAATCATCCTGCCACTACATTTATTTCACTACAGTATAAACTATGTAAAGCAGACAAATGAGACTGAATGAAAAGTTAGATATTTCCCACTTTTTCTAACCAGCTGAAGCCTGTATTGTACCAGCACTTCTTGGTTCTTATTTTTAATGGCTGAATTCAACATCTGTGCCACTTAAGTGTTAACCAACAATTATTTTTGGCTTTCTTCCTGTATTAGTAATATTGTATACCACAGACAAAGCACTCCACTCTGTACAAGACACAAAGTACATACAGTCTTGGACCCCAGTAGCTCACAGTACAAGATAGCTGCAGGAAGATGAGGCTGAACTGAGAAGCAGTAAAGAGGGGAGTAATGTGTAATGCATTCCTTTCTTCCCATTCAGTCCAGTCAGTATTCTGGGAACAACAACAATAATACTTTGCACTTCTATTGTAAAGGCCTGGGCATGGGCAGCCAGAACTAGTGGGTGGAGTCAGAGTCGGGAACCAGAGCAGAGGGTCAGGGGTCAGAGCGGGACTCAGGAGCCAGAAAAAGAACCAGGCTGGAGCGGGGTTGGGAGCAAGGCTTGTCCTAGCACCCAGCCGGGGGTCTGTCTTGCACAGACAGCTTCCTGGTATCCCCTCCAAGCAGGGACCCTGGCAGCACTGCCAATCAGGCCCTCTGTGGGGGGCACATCCTGTCCTGCTTGGGACCACAAGGCTGACAGCCTGTCAATTGCTCCTCTGCCAGAGCTGTCCGGTGGTGTGGCTGTAGCAGTCACTCAGAGACTGGCAGATCCAAGCTTTAGACCTGCAGATCCTTGCATCTATAGCACCTTATACCTGAGGATTTCTCCGATCTTAGCAAACACTAATGATTTAATTCTCACAACACCCCTCCATGGGAGGTAAGTATTGTCCCTATTTAACACATGAAAACAGAGGTCATTGGGAGCTGCGTGCGCTCAGAAAATCAGGTATTATAATGTGTCTGAAGTTGGGCACCCAAATACTGGATTACCCAAAATTAGAAGCCACTCTGAAAATCTGGATCTAGTGACTTGTCCAGAGTCACAGCAGGTCAGCAGTAAACCTGGGAAATGACCTCCGTTCTCTTGACATTTAAAGGGAGATTTTCGAAGGCACAAAGGGAATTTAGATACCCTTTGGGAGTTGGGTGCCTAACTCCAATTTGTGTCTCTGAAAATCTCCCCCTACTTATTGATCTGTACAGTAGCTCCTGAAGGCCCCAGTGAAGACCAGAGCATCATTGTGCTAGGCGCTGTACAAACACACACTGGTCGTAAGATAGTCCCGGCCCTGAAGAGCCTACCGTATGAATGTGTGTAGACTCCTAAGTAATGCTCCCCTTCCTGGGACATGCTTCTATTAACCCTTTTTAATAAACATATATTAAAGGAACAAAGTAATGTAATCTGACAGGCAACTGAAGAGCTCTGGTGTGAGGAGGCGGGGCTAAGATGAACTGGTGTGAGGTGTGTCTGTTCATTGATTTAAAAAAAAAAAAAAGTATAAAGTGCACTGAATACAAAGGTCTCTTGGCACAAGCTAGAGTGCAATATTTCAGAACACGAAGACCAAGATTTTAAAAAATGGGAGCCTAAAGATCGGATCCTCAGTCTAGAGTTAGGTTGTGACATAAAAAGTTCACTGAAGTCAGTGCAAAGATGCCCATTGTTTTTGATGGGTTTGAATCAGACCCTCAATGATGTGATTCACAAAACTCCTGAGCACCCAGCAGCCTCCACTGACTTCATAATCAGCATATTTTAAAATCAGGCTGTTTACATAGGTGTCTAACTATGTGTTTAAAAAGCTAACACTAAGTGCCCAGTTTTGTTTGAAAAACTTGGCCCAAATATATGAGATTGATCAATGTCAACTAAAAAGACCCTGGCCCGTAATAAACTAAATACTAGCAATCGTTGCTTTTATTTGTTCATGAACAACCTGTGGAATTCAGATTTATTAGCTATTTGAAATTCAGAAATTTCTTCTGCGATTCTTGGGCAACAGAGCGCTCAGGCAATGATGGAGATATTTGTAATTCACACTGTCTTTGTAAGTCACAAGGGATTGTTCTGTCTCCCTGAGTGAGCTGGGAATTGACTCCAGATCTCCTGAATCCCATTTAGTTTTTTAACACCAAGACCATATTTTTTAACTTGTCTGTGAATGTTTTTGCCTGCAAGTATGGAGTATGGGTGTGCAGAGGTCTGTTGGAGAATGCTTGTTGCCTGTAGGAGTAAAGGAAGTGACAATGAGCTAGGCTTTGATCCTGGTGGATAAAGGATTTTGTTGTGTTTCAATGAGACATTTAAACCTATCTTGTTTGTTTTTAAATCTTCCTCATTCAATGGTCCTCCTAGCTACATAGCCCTGATCAAAATGAATATCATAGTGGGATACACTGCAGGGGAAAAAACAAATCCCAAATACAGCAGATCTTCAAAATCAAAGGCATTTTGATGCTCATAACTTTGTTGACACCAGGCTTACCACTACAGCCAGTGTTTCTGCTCATATCAGTCATAGAAAGCCATCTTTATAACAGCTTCTTTTTGATAGTATTAGTAATAGTTCCATCTTAGAAGGCAATTGGGAAATCAGTAGACACCCCACGAAACTCCCCCTTAAAAAGAACGGGAGTACTTGTGGCACCTTAGAGACTAACAAATTTATATGAGCATAAGCTTTCGTGGGCTACAGCCCACTTCATCGGATGCATAGAATGGAACATATAGTAAGGAGATATATATACACATACAGAGAACATGAAAAGGTGGGAGTTGTCCTATGGTTGCCCTCCTTACTATATGTTCCATTCTATGCATCCAATGAATTGGGTTGTAGCCCACAAAAGCTTATGCTCAAATAAATTTGTTAGTCTCTAAGGTGCTACGAGTACTCCTGTTCTTTTTGCGGATACAGACTAACACGGCTGCTACTCTAAAACTTCCTCTTGTTTTCCATACCTATCATTTTGTTCTACCTTTTGCCACCATCTGTATGTAGTTAGCTAGAGAATGTCTATTATATAATTTAGTTAACTTTTGAATTGTGGGTCCATCTGTTTGATGTGCCTTCCCTTTAATGCAAAGCACACCATTACTAGTTAATGATCATGAACTGTCATCACAGTCACTTTGAAAAGGTGACAGTGATGAATGGAGCCAGCAACTCTGAGGGAGGTTGATCACTGAATGGACAGTAAAGTTTATTTAAGCCCAGGCCTGATAATGGCTCTGCATATTTCAGATGTGTTGTTTCCAGTCACTTCTGGGATAACAGACATTCCCGGAATGATGCATCCTGCTGCAGTTTTCCCCCTCCCCCTTTATGCATAGCCGTATGATAAGAGAAAAATTGCTCTGCATTTCTGCATCTGCTGTCACAACTGCTTTGCCCCCTCCAATGCAGTTCTCTATTTAAAAGGGGGGGGCAGGAGTCTGAGACGCTTCCCCTCCGCCCCCCAGTTTTGTTTAAAGAAAAAGAAGTTGCTCAGGAATCAGCTTATGTCTGTGTCCATCACTCCTGTTAAAACTAGCAATGGCTCAAACCCAGGATTATTTATCTGGGAGTGCCTGGATAAAATAGAACCCAGAGCAGAACTTTCCCTGTGTTTAATTTTGCAAAGCCCAAACCTGACAGATGAGTTTTTGCAATATCAAAACCCAAGTCTGTTTTTTTCCCATTTCTAGTTAAACTGACTGAATCAACTCCTAAAACCCAATAATGAATCCACTGCTATAAAAGCTACGCTCACCCCTGAAATATCCAAATTCTGATCCTGCAACCACATAGGCACATACTTAAGCCTACTCATGTAAGTATTCCCAGTCAATGGGACTGCTCACCTGAACCAAGTTATGCATGTGTATAAGTTTTTGCAGGGTCAAGGTCACTGTTACCAGAAGTGAGGCCTTGCAGATCAACATAAAGAGAATTTTTTAAAAATTGCTATTTATTTGAAAATACATGGATGGGATTTTTTCTCCTGGGTTCGTCTGTGTGCTCTGTAACTGGGCATTTAGTGTTTGCATCTTAATCGTACAACTGTATATTAATCATGCAATTAGGGAAGAGTCTTCTGAAACTCTTCCTTAGGGGGCTATAGAGGCAAATGCTTGCATTTGGAATGCTGCAAGTAGGGGGTATATTTAATTTACTGAGTGAGCAGGGAAGAGACTCCTAATCAGAGGCAGACTGATAACAGAGCATTGTCGTTAAGGTTGAATCTCTTTCCTGGAGGGCTGGCGGGGTTTTTTTGGGTTGCTAAAATCAGCTGTCTGTGGACTGTCCATGTCACCAGTGAGCATAATATCAAGTCGGGGACTGGAAAATAAAACCCAAGCTTTTCATACAGCTGACTAATCTGCATGCAAGTTGTGGCTGGCAACTAGCTCCAGTAGGACTTGGAGTTTGGAGACAAAAGCTGATGCCTTAGGGTTCGGAGCCTTGAGGTCCCAAGATAAACAAATCTGCTGGTGAGAGTGACCAGTGTTAGGTCAGGATAAGGGTCACCGAAAGGTCAAGCTGTCCTGGAGCTGGATATTTTGGTTGTGTGTTTACCCCCTGAAAAAAGTAGGGGGTGCTGGAACACTCCCGGATCCAGTTCAGGGAATTTGAAACTGTCTCTCAAACAGCCCAGGGGAAAAAATGTCCTGGGAAAGCTCTCTGACAGATCGAGAGGAGCAAAGTTCTTGGTGGCAGGGGAGGGAAGAGAAAACAGTGTCATCCGTTAAGGAATAGAAAGTGCTCGCGTGCTATGGTGACGACTTCCACAGAACTATCTGAAGGGATGAATAAGTAGAAGGTGGCTTAAAGTGAGTTCTGCAAGTCTATTTTAGTTGTATGCTTAAAACATTCACAGTAGGAACGATTAATGTTAAAAAACAAACACGGGGTTTGTGCAACTCTCAGGGTATGCGAAAGCTGGTTTGCCCCATTTGTCCCTTTCATGGTATTGCCAAAACCAAACATTCAAAAATGATGAGATTGGCTTAAAAATAATGAGATTTTGAAAAATAATTCATTTTGGGTTCTTTTTATTTGCCTCTCTATTTTTTTGAGCCTTTAGAGGTTTGCGTTTTCAACTTTTCTCTGAAAGAAGTACTAGGAACTTAAAAAACAAACAAAACCCACTGCAATATTCACTCAGTAATCTGAAGAAGCCAAGAGCTAGAACTTTAAGAAAAGCACCAGTTATCTTGAGACTTGCAAATAAAGTGTGAGAGTTAGCAACACTGCAAATGGTTAGGCATCTGAACCAAAGCATTTTGAATTGTGGAGGTGATGGTGTTGATGAGCCTGGTCTTTGGTGGACTACAGACATGTGATAGCTACAGACAAACACATCAGCTCTAACCCAGAATTTATCTAATTATGGCTTTTATTTGAGGAAAATGTGCAGGACAAAAATAGAACATTTTTTCCTCATTGGTCTTTTGGGTGAAAAATCGCCCCTACAGGCTGATAATAGAACTCCATTCTAACTTTGTTTTTCAACTAAATTATTACCCAAATCCAAAACATCTGTAACAGCATGTCACAGCATTCATTATTCCATTAGCATCTGGTGTCTCTTGTTTGTCTTTAAAGTCTTTGTAACAATGCATTAGTCCATGGACCTCAGACTGAGTCCAGGATAATTATACTCTATAGTGAATTAGGAGAGGTATTGTACCAATGTCTAAACTATAGGTCCCCGTCTACACTATCACTTTTGATCAGCTATTTAGTGACATGGTTGCTCTATACGTTTGCTGCTGCTACATAACATGGTGAATATATTGCTGGTAACTGAGGCAGCCAAGGATACGTCATCTTGTATGGATCCCGGACCATAAATGTCCCCTCCCATCCCCACAGGGTCCTAGGAAAAGACGGGGAGAGGTGAATGCTGACATGGAGACAGGAAGAGGAAAGGATCCACCTGTGGATCTCTGGGGAATGACTGGGTGTACCATGTTTAGTCAGTGTAGTAAATGTGGGTGCACAAACCTGGGTATGTTTAAAAAAAGAGAGGCTGTCATATGGATACAACCAAACTCTACTTGTAATTAGAGCAGAGTTGCAATCTGGGAAAGAGGATTGGAGAATTTCACCAAAAATTAAATTTTGATGCGACACAGAAACAGACATTGTCAGCTATATTCCTCCCCCACCCACCATTCTGATTAGATTGATAGTCTGGTTACAGAAACACAATAGCATTTGTAGGCCCCATCTATAATAGAAGTAAGAGTGAATGTGTGACCCAGCAAAGAACTGCATCTAGACACTTAGAAAGAACAAGACACAAGGAGGCGAGTTGTCTTAAATCTGACTTTTTGATGATTAATGTATTTAGACATGGGGAATGCGAAGCTTCCTTGTGAGCAAACCAAAAAAGGGAGAGGGCCAGATTTTGGTTATAGCTAAAATGACACGGCACAGCACCCCTTGACTTGTGCTAAAGTGGCCTATTCACTCTTTTGTATTAGCATTATTATTTTTAGAGCATAAGCTTTCGTGGACTACAGCCCACTTCTTCGGGCTGTAGTCCACGAAAGCTTATGCTCTAAAAATTTGTTAGTCTCTAAGGTGCCACAAGTACTCCTGTTCTTCTTTTTGTAAAAATTGTTCAATTTTGAATTTTATTTTATAAATGGGCTGTTTGCCTTCAGTCCAGATATTAGATATAGCTTGATCAAACTCTCGCTAAGTATGTGTCNAAATTTGTTAGTCTCTAAGGTGCCACAAGTACTCCTGTTCTTCTTTTTGCGGATACAGACTAACACGGCTGCTACTCTGAAACCTATTATTATTTTTGTTTTATTTGTTCCTAGTATGGTAGCATGGAGAGGCCCCCATTGTGCTAGGCATTGTACAAAAACATAGGATGAGAGAGTCCCTGCCTTGAAAATCTTGTAATCCAAATAGGTAAGAGGGCAAACAGAGATGAAGTAACTCACCCAGTTTCACACAGCAGGTCAGTGGCAGAGTAGAGAACAGAACCTAGATCTCCTGACTCCCAGTCCAGTGGCCTATCCACTGTCCCTCCCCAGCATAACAATGCTCGACTTTTGTTGATGCTCTAAGGGTGGCCAGTTGTCCCAGGCTGTGTTATAGCTGCCTAATGGCAACAGGGGGCTGAAAACATTGTTGAGAATCATTGTAGCCTAAGGCTGGCCTGGACAATCATGCCTCTTTTCGCCTGCTGGGCAGGAAAGAATGTGTGGCATAAGAGCTGTTATATACATCCTATGCTACCAAGGTTGAACCCTGACCCTTTTGTAACAAGAAAATCCTCATATTTTTGACTAATTAATTTTATTCAGTGGTTTGAGCATTGGCTCGCTAAACCGAGGGTTGTGAGTTCAATCCTTGAGGGGGCCATTTAGGGATCTGGGGCAAAAAAATTGGTCCTGCTAGTGAAGGCAGGGGACTGGACTTGATGACCTTTCAAGGTCCCTTCCAGTTCTATGAGATAGGTATATCTCCATATATTATTATTATTATTATTATTTATTATTATTACTACTATTGCAGAAAGGCTTACAGTAGAGTTTTCAATAATGGCCTGTAGCGGGGTGGTCACCCGCTCCTGCCTTAAAAGGCTTAAAAAAGCCTGGGGAGAGGGCTGTGGCCGGGAAGGAAAAGCTGGGCTGATTGGGGAAAGCAGCCTCAGCTGGGGGCCATGCCCCAGTCAGGCCAAGGCTGACTTAATGAGGGTCCAGCTGGCCCTTATAAGAGGGTGGGGCCAGAAGCCTGACATAGACTCTCTCTAGCTTTGAGAGGGGGGACCTGGCTGCAGGGAGCTGAGCAGGGCCAGCTCCAGCATTTCTGCCACCCCAAGCAAAAAAAAAGAAGCCGCAATCGCGATCGGCGGCGGCAATTGAAAAAAAAAAAAAAAAAGCCGTGATCGGTGGCGGCAGTTCGGCTGCAGGTCCTTCGCTCCTAGAGGGAGTGAGGGACCTGCCGCCCCTGAATTGCCGCAGGTGCCGCCCCTCTCCCTTGGCCGCTCCAAGCACCTGCTTGTTAAGCTGGTGCCTGGAGCTGGCCCTGGAGCTGAGAGAAGGTACCTGAGCTGGAACAGGGCTGGGGGAAGGCCAAGGGAACTGGGAGCTCCGGTCTGGAATCCCCCTGCAGGTACTGGGGTTGCAGGGGCAGCAGGTCCAAACCCCCCTTGCCTATGATGAGTGGCTTTTACACTGCAGTCTGCCCCAGTGAGCGGGGGCTAGATGGTGACTGGCAGTAGCCCACAACTGAGGCAAGGTGGGGATAGAGAGTTTGGGGTTCCCCTGGGTGGGGAGACCCTGAGACTGTGGGGTATTGCCAGGGTGCAGCACCCCAAAGACAAGGGGCAACGGGTCCTGGGAGGGACACAGGGGGCCAGCGGCAGCAGGATACTGGCCTGCAGAGGGCGCTTCAGAGGCTGGAAATGCTAATTCCCTGAGATGACCAGCAGGAGGCGCCGCAGCGGTGAGTTGCGCACTGCAACATGGCCTAAAAATTGGTATGCACAGTAATGAATTTTCCTCCTTTGTTACATTTGGATTTATGGTGTGGCATACAGTTTTCATAACGTTTTGTATAATGTTTTATATTTTAGCTATTTGTGCAAGAGTGTAAAGGGAGCTTCATCTGTAAATAAATGCACATGTAACATGATGGGATTATCACCAAAACTGGAAGGTACCATTAGCCTTAGGCTGTATCTATGTGAGAGAGTTGTACCAATTTAGACTGATACATTAATTTAGTTTAAATCAATTCTGAAAGGCATTACTTCTTAACCAAAGAGAGAGGCCTCCTCACAAGGGTGTTGCACTGAGTTAACTAACCTGGTTTATAAATTAGTACAACTGTACATTACATCGCTTGCTGATATCTCCAACAGTGAGAGGAGTACAATGGAGTTACGAGAAAAATAAATTGTTTTTTTTGTAATGATCTGGATGTTATCTGTTCTTGGAAGAATATTTATGTACTCAAAGAAATGTTTTAATTGAGCCACAAAAAGTGGGGCAAATTATTTTCATGATATTCAGGGATTTGCAGCCTAGTCCCAAGGGCTTGCCAGCACAGGAGATCACTGAACATATATTTTACTGTTGTAGCAATATAGGGGATTCAAGGCAGGCTAGGTCCTCTATAGGGACAGCTCCACATCACTTGTGTGTGTTGGGCAGACAGGAGAGAGAGAGGCAGGAGACCGTATATCTGTTTTTGTAATATAATTCCCCAAAGTTGTCTCCTGGCTGTGTTCCCCTCTGACATTCTTGGCACATAAGCAGAAGGAGAGCCACCTCTTATCTCAGAGATTGCCTGCTTTAAACACATACAGCCCTGCAGGAGGATTGTCCTTTAGAAACTTGGGCTGAGACATTTTACCAAGTGTCTGCAAACATTTAGACACACAAATCTACTGCTGTTAACTGCAAGCCCATTGTCTACCTAGTGACAGTTTTCTCTGAAAGTTACTTACCCGGGCTGAGTGTTGATCAAGCAAACGAATCCAAAGTAGCTGAAGCCTCTAACTGTGAATTGTGCTGCTGTTAGTTTAAACAACTTGAATATAATTGCGATTATCCGGGGTTGAGTCAGGAGAGGTTTGGAAAGTGGGAGAAGGGCATTAATGCAAGGAAAGCATTCCCAGTAATGATTTGAAGAGTAAGGATGATGAGTAGTTTGTCTCCTTGATTGGAATGTCACTCTGAAGGACAGTCAAACATTTATGTCTTTAATATAATGGCATACATATAATATTGCTGTACATGGTACAAGCTTTATCAGGCATATCCTTTCCAAAGGGATTTGTGATTTTTGGATGCCTCCATTTTTAAGTGTCCAACTTGAGATACCTTAAAGGAGCCTGATTTTCAAAAGGTGGGTGCGCAGCAGTGCTTATAAATCAGGACCCTTTAAGGTGCCAAGCTGGGCACCCGAAATCACTAGTCCCTTGAAAATGTATGCCTCAGTTCGTAGGATTGGCTTTAGGATTTGAGGGGTGTATTATTGCCTCAGTCTGTACTTTCCCCCCCATCTCCTCCCTTCTTTACCATCTCTCTTCCTCTATTTTACTCTCCATGCCTAAGAAGAGCTGGCAGAATTCTAGTGAATTGCTCTGGGAGCTCAGTGAATCCCATAACTATATGGTAAATTCCCTGGTTCCCCATGAGTTAGAGCTTCCTTCCCCAGCTTGCTCTGATAGTTTTGCAGTCCCACCAGCTTGATCTGATAGCTTGGGAGATCTGTTTAATATGTTGTTGCAGTTTATTATTTGTATGGTGGTTGTGCTGAAATGGCCCATTCAGGGATCCAGGCCCCCATTGTGCTAGGCATGATGCATACACACAGTGTAGAGAGTCCCTGTCCCAAAGAACTTGTAGTCAAAGAGGAGTGTGCTGGTGGATACCATAGATGGGTGGGGGAGCACAAGGTTATAGTGATACAATTAAAGGGGGAAGTAATTAAATTAAAGTACCAACTAATTCCATTCTTTTTTAGCTGCCACATGCTTTGCAGTGTCCTTTAGAATAAACATTACATTTAATTCACAGTTCCAAATTTAATTCTGTTTTTGTGCAGGATTATACCTTCTAAATTGTACCCTGTCTATCTTTCTGCAGGTCATCTTGTAACCATGCCGTTGCATATGGGCACGCTGCAATAGTGGACGTTTCACTTGTGAATCTTAGCCTCCCATGTTCCGTTTGACATTTAAGGTCAAGTCCAAGGCCATCCAATTACATTTGCAGACTGTTAAATGGTGGATTATCATGGCTTGATGCTTTCACCCCATGGAAAAAGAGAGTGAAGTTTCATTGAATGAATGTGGAAAGCACTCATCTGCAGAACTGGTGGAGTGGATTTTCCATAAAATTGTTCAAGTGATAGTGGAAGATTTGAGAGAGATTAAATCAAGATAAATTTGTATTTGCGTTAAATATCAGGTTCAATCACACTCGCTAGCTGGGGTACCTTCAATTAATAGGTCAATTTTGTGAGTGCGTAGACCTCTGGCTGCATGTAGATGATAACAGATGAAAATATTTAGACTTTTCTCACATTTGAATTTGCTGGGGTAATCAAGGACCTTCTAGCTTTCTGACATCATAGCTGTAGCAATGGTGGTACCCCTTGCCCAAGTTCCTGGGGAAGGCAGAGACTCGATTAGAGAACCGACTGCTTTTGAGATGTGTTTTTGAGGGGCTGGAGGGGAGCAGGGAGAAGCACTGATATTAAATAAACCAGGAGTGCTTCTATGTCCTGTACTCCTACCACCATTTTGCCTAACTGTGGGAGTAAGGTAATTTCTGCACTCACTGGAAGTCACTTCTGCCTTCACAAAAGCAGTGGCAATTGAGTTCCTGGTGGAGGGGGTTAATATTTCACAGCCTTTATGGGGTTAATGGCCAGGACAATACTTATAATGGTGACACTCAAGCTCTAAGTTAAATGCTGCCTGCCCCACCAAAGGTACACACTGACTTGAAGACGAAACAGCACAGCTCCTTGTATTAAGGACCCTCATCCCTTAATAGCTCTGCTTGCAGGTCAGTGACTGTCTCTGTCATTTATGGCTCCAGAATAAAGCAAGAGGGTGACCAAGTGAAAAACCAGAATGCGAGGGGGGGGGAGGAGCGAGGGGGGGGGAGAGAAGGGAATAAGGATGTATGTGGGAGAGTGACAGAGCAAGCAGTACCCACTTCTCTCCCTCCTCAGTGCAGCAACTTCTGGTGTTGTCTTGACTGTCACCGTGTGAGTTTGTCTGTGTGCAGAAGAGGGCTGGTTCATGGCTCTAAGTGGAGGGGAGAAGCTCACTAGAAGGGCTGGAGCAGGGAGAAGAGGATATCAACAGGGTGGTCCTTGAAGCTCACATGCCTTCAGACAATCTGTCATCAATTTGACCAGCTGAGTTGGCCGATGGTTCATTCAGGCGGCCAGTCTGCGGGAGTTTACACAAAACAGGACAACGTGCTGTTTTTTCTGTAAAATAACCTGGGGCACTAGCACAGATCCTGAAAGAAGGAACATTCCCAGTTTTCAGGAATATGTGGCACCCTACATATAAAAGAACCTCGACTGTTGTCCCCATCTCTGTCTTCACTCTGAACAGTCGGTGTCCTGGTGTTCTCCCAGCATTGCCTGGCACTTCTTGGGATCCCAATTTAGCAAATGTGCCTGAAATCCTCTTGGAAATTTGGCTCAAAGGTGCTGAGCTTGACCTCAATTGAGGTTCACTTCAGATCATTCTCACATCAGCCTCTGCCCAAGTGCTTGATAAAGCCCCACTGACATGGCTAGCATGAGAGTTCCAGGATCCAACAGATCATATCTGGATGCTGGCAATGAGGTGTGTGCTAAAGCTACATGCTGGGATATAAATACCAGTACTGGACTTCTGGTAATACCAACAGACACCAATTGTCTGCAGGCGGGATCGAACCTGGGATCTCTGGAGCTAAATGCATGAACCAAAAGCCATATGCCTGTTAGCTAAGGTTATAGAGCAGACTCATTAATCTCTCTCTAATTGGTCTTGGTGCCACTAGATTGGACAGAACACCGCACCCAGGAGGTGTGTGGGTTACACATGCATCATGGGAGACACAACACAAGGGGCTGTGAGTGTAGGAGACACGGAGTATTCTTTGTAACAGTTCATTTGCTGTATTATGTGATTGCCAGTCACATACGGAACCAGCAAAACCACTTCAGGTGGTGAGAGCAGACTTTTCTATCCACGCTAGGGAGAGAGCAAGCTAGAGAGACCTATTCTGGTCTCCTCCAATATTGTGACTCATTTCCTGTCCGCGGCCGGTACACACACTCACCACCACTAAACAAGTCTCAATATCTGGATTGATCTTGCTTCCAGCTGCTTCTGAAAGCATGTTGCGTGTGGACATAAGCTCATCTGCAGGTCACAGTGAACTGGGAATGAGATTAGTGCTCACCTTTTTGGCCTAATATCAACAAGGCCTATACGTGTTTCCCATTTTCACGTAGGGGCTTTTGGTGCTTATCTTCTCAGGCCTCTGTGTGTCCCAGGTCAGCCCTTTGCAGCTGTGCCAGCTTTCTGAAACAGCCTGCCCACTTCACTCTGCTTTAGCCCTTTCCAAAGCACCTCGGTGCTACATCTGTGGAGCTGTTGATCAGTTCTTCGTTCCTGTGTTAGCTACCCCACCTCATCCCTCTCCTGCTTGCCTGCCCCTACGCACGCTCACAGTGCCTCCTTATGAAGTCATGTCCTGTGGTGTGCCCACTGTGCTTTGTGAGATCCTTGTAGGAGCCACACAGTGAAGCATGGAGCTGTGCTTGATTGTATTGGTGCACAGGTTGCTGTGACAGGCAGACTGAAAAAATAGGCCTGGGAATATGGCGTCCTAGCCGTGGCTCAGTCTGAAGTCTTCCTCACGGAGAGCACGCATCCAAGCAGAGGGTTGGTGTGGTGTGTGATTTATTACTCTTTTCATTGTGAGGGCCAGATCTTCAGCTGGAATAAATGAGCATAGCACTGTTGAAGTCAAGGGAACTCTACTGGTTTCTGCCTGCCTGTCCCCGTTCCGTCTTCTCTCTCGTAGAAGGCACATCTCTCATCAACATTTGTTCTCCACAGGTAACATTTAAGCATTAGATCCTGCAAACCCTTGCTCGTGAGGGTAAGGAATTCAATGGGACAGTGTATAAGTATTACTCACATGAGGAAGGGTCTCCAGGATCTAGGCCTGAGGAAGGAGATGTTTACTATATAATAAAACATATCAGGAAATGTGGATGAAAGTGCTGCTGCTTCCAAGTTGGGCATATAATTTTTAACAAAATACACATAGTGCAAACTCAGGACCTCTAGACAAAGAGGCTGTAATGCTGTTCTGATTTATGGCTATCAGAAACGGGCAGGAAACTGCCTACATCACAATAACCTGAACTCCACCTTATGTCAACAAACCGTACAAACAGAAGGACACAACCACGGGCTTTTGCACAGCCTGGTACTGTACACCGTAACCTGCTCACATGTTGAACAGAAAGAAAAACAGCATGACTAGCCTATTCTGATGGCAAGCAGATAAACACTCATTCCACTCAGATGTGTATTGTTTCCTTCCCTCTCTTTTTCTCTCTCTCCGCCACCACCAAACATGATAAGTCTTTGCTTTGTATAGGCTTCTGTTTGAGTTTGTGTTAGTTTCAATGCAGTCACTCAAAGCTAAGATGTGGACATGCTTGTTGAATTGTTAACTCAAGTCCCAAGGAACAGTGCAGTTAGGAAAATGTAAAGATTATGATTAACCAACTGATTCCTGGGTATGAATCAGTGTCATTTGCAGTTGATTTATTATTATTTTAATCTTAGTTGCTGTTAATTTAGGGCTGAGAGCTGGAGGGGAAGGAATTGGCACAGACAACACTAAGTACGGGATCAACTGATGTAGGTATTTAATTGTGTTTTCTGGTATAAAAGCCTTTGATTTAGTCTATCCTGTCTGTAGCTACCTTTCAGCACAGACACCCTGGGTAGCAACCAGAATTCCAGCAGTGACAGAAATTGTAACTAACTTAAGCCAATAGAGAGACAAATTCCAAGACATTTCCCCGCTGATTATAAACTTCATCTTATAGAATCATAGAGATGAAAAAGACCCATACATTTTGATGCTCAGTGCAATATTATTCCCTAAAATATTATTGTTGATTATTATTTGTATTTATTGTTTTGTGGTAGGATCTAGGAGTCCCAAACATGGTGCATTAGGTGGAGTACTGTACAAACACATAACAAAAAGAGGGACCTGCTTCAAAGAGCTTATACATTTGATTCAGAGTACAGCTTACTTGGGGCTTATCTGCCCAGCTCCTGCAAAGTGCCCTAAAGGAGTTTGATTTGTAAAGCGCTCCAAGGTATTGTGCTCTAATTGCCCCATGTAGATCCTGCTGGTGTGTGCTAAAAGGTACCCAGTTCACGGTAATGTAGTCTATTAATGCAGCAAACTAGGTACCTTGAGGAGCACACCAGCAGGGTCTACCAGGAGCTGTTAGAGTGCAACACATAAGAGTGCTTTACAAATCACACCTCTCTGGCGCGCTTTGCTGCATTGTGTAGACAAGCCTTCTGATTTGAATGGCTACTGCGTGTATCTGGGATTCCAGACTTTAATGGAAGTGTAATAAAATATTAGGCACACTCCTACAGTAGTTTCTGTTACAAATGAGATTGTCTTGCACCACAAAGCGGTTGAGAAAATGTCATTCAGCCCACTAAATTTACCCTAAATGCTAACAATCCATTTTAAAAATTTTATATGAAGACACTTTGCTGTTTATTAATATGCCTAAGTCAATGTTTTCTAAACTTTTAAAAGATGAGCCCCTCTTCAGGAAAAGGAAACTGATTGCAACCTCACCGTGTGGTTTAAAGGCCTTCCCACATGAATTTATACATCTTCCATGACTCTTCCCACAGCCTGCCTTCACACTTCCTGGAGGGGCTCTTCCCACACACTTTGGAAAACACTTCATGAAAAATGTGGTTCTTTTGTACTTTAGAAATCCCTGTTTCCCTGCCTCCTTCCTAATATCTGACTGGAGCATTTGGCTTTTTAAAGATGCAGCTGCTGTGAGGAAAGTGTATTTTCCAACTCCGAAATGGATAGGTCGCTGTGAATGATGTTCTCTGATGATTTATCAATAGTAGCTTTTTACATCACCTCTCTCTGTGCTGTTATTCTTTTTCTCTACTTTTCCTTGCCATTGCTTAGCTGCATTAATATAATATGTTCCCTTTAATACTGCATACACACTGTCTTCCTCCTCTGTTAAGAGATGGTTCTCTTTGTTTGTTTTTTGAAATATGTAAAAGGGATGTAGGCGTGTGTTCTGTCCTTGTAGTCATGTATTTCTCCTTTTTACAAAGCCAAACAATAAAATGCAATTCAGAAAGACACAACAGCCTGTTTTTTTTTTTTAAGCACAACACTAACTCCTCTCTCCTCCACGCAGCTAGAAACCTTACTTTTCAACGCTTACTTTGCCTAGTAAAGCACATGACACTGACCTCCTTGGTAAAGCACATGGAGATCTACTGATGAAAAATGCTGAATAAGAGCTAGGTGTTAGTAAAGGTTCAATTTTTTATTCTGGTTTGTATTATGGTAGCACCGAGAGGCCCCAACCAAGATGGGGCCACATTGTGCTAGGAACTACACACAAAAAAAGGGAGAAACAGTTCCTACTCTGAAGAGCTTGCAATCTAAATAGACAAGACAGATAAAGGGCAGAGCTGGGAATAGACTGCAGGTCTCTTCTGACTCCCGGTCTAGTTGCCTCATCTACTTCACCAAACTACATCTGTTACGGTTGCCTTTATGTATTAAATGTATGTCTAAAAACAATATTTTTGACTTATTCCAGCTTTTATTTTGTGTCACATTGTTCTGGCAAGGTCCATGCTTCAGCCACCATTCAGTATGCTAGTGGCTTTGAGTTGATTTTAAATCTTCTGGGTCAGATGTAAAAGTGCCACCCTAAATATTCTGCTGTTTCGTTTGACTATGACACTCTTCTTTGCAGCCTGTTCTGATTGTCCTGGGTTGCTCTGCATTGTTAAGCAGCTGCTGTGAGCCACCTTAGAGGTGGTTTCACTTTGGCAGCAGGTGAAAGCTATTCGGGCATGTATATGTAGCTTGTGAAACATTTTGGGATCCTTTAGATATAAGTGTAAAAAATGCTGCTAGAATTGTTATAGTAGGAGTGGTTCCACGAGAAGCATCCTGGTGATCGAACAAGCCTGATCATAAGGAAGGGAATTTGAACACAATTCATGCTTTTCCAGCATTTACAAATAAGTCTGCACTGTAAATACAGCACATTAGATATGGATAATGTCTACAAAGAAATATGAAAGACATGCTGCATTTCAGTTTGCATATGTGTGTGTGTGTGCATGTGCGCAAACTGAAACCTCAAACGGGAATACCTCTGTACAATAAATGCAATCGTACAGCTCCTGAGGTCTTCTGCCCCTTCACTGCCTTTGGTTCAAGGTACACCCTGACCCTCGTTGTACCTGTATCTGTAGTAAGTAAACAAATGTTTGGAAAAGGGTTTCAGCATCATCTTCTGTCTCATTAAATGATAATGAGAATGCACATCAGAGACAACAATTAAAAGCTGCACAATTTGGCTCATGGTTATCTGCAAGGTCAAAAAGTAGTACAGTTTGTATCAGTGAAGGTTCTGAAGTTCTCATTAGTTCTTAAGACAAAGCCAGAATGTGAAAAAAACAAACACATGGACTAGTCAATTCTGAAAGATGGACTAGCCCCAGCCCGAAATCCCTCAAGACTGCTCCTGAAGTTTGGTACGTTACTAACACAAAACAGGCTACACCTAATTAATGTTAACCTTGGGGCACTGACTGACAAAAGCCAAGGAATTCAAAGTGCAGGCTGGCATCCTTCTTGGCTTCCAAAATATATTCCAAACTATAGCTCTCTCCAAATTGGGTTCTCTCCTGGGATACAGTCTTACTTATACTGGTGCAAGAGAACGCTGCTATAATTTTCACGAGAGATAAGGTGGGTGAGGTAATATCTTTTATTGGTCCAACTTCTGTTAGTGAGAGAGAGAGACAAGTATTTTTGCTTACACAGCTCTTTTTCAAGTCACCTGTCTTGGTTCTTTAATATCCTGGGACCAACATGGCTACAACAACACTGCATGTAATAATTTTCAAATAAAGATACAAATTACCTGTGGTGTTTTTTCTTTCTTTCCCACCTTTCTCTATTATCCTTTTTGTTTGCTTAGCTCCTGTCTCTCGTTTAACTTTCTCTCATGCCTCTATCTCCCGTCCGCCTAAAATAGCCCTCCTCTCCTGACTGTGCTCTGCATCCATCTTTGTGTGTGCTTTTGTCCCTGTCTTGACCTCCTTTTTCAAGCCTCATTTGTTTCCTTGCCAGGCCTTTTTACTTCTGACCCTTTCCAGGCTCCCTTTGATCTATCTTGCTATCTCTCCTGTCTTCACCTAAGTTTCCCCTTTCTCTTACTCAGTCCAGGTCTCTGTCCATTGTCCGTTCCAAGAGTCCTGCTGGTAGTAGAAGATGAAATTTCAGAGGAGAGAGGGTCACAGAGTTCCCTTTGCATTTTTAAAATGATTGGTGGGGGTAGTAGCATTTTGTGCAGCAAACTCATAAGGGGTTTATAAAAATAAGCATTTTTCAGAATAGGAGAGAGGAGAGACCATGACAATTTAATCGGGGACTCTACCTCAGTCTTCTAAACAGTCTAGCACTGGTCTCTTCCTTTCTTTGCTGACAAAGCTACACCAGGCAGAATGAAAGTACCCAATTTGGCCATGTGAGCCAGGCAACAGGAGGATTCAAACATTATAGCGCTAACTCTGCAGGACTGTGTTACAATCCATGTCCTGGCCATATACCTAAGTGCCTGAACAGTCTCTTCAGTTCACTTTATCCTTGGATCACAGTCACTGGAGCCAGGACAGAGAGTCGAGCCAGGCTTTCAGCCTGAGCCAAGGTGACTACTTGTGTTTGCCTATTTCAGCTCTCTAGCCTTTTCCCTCTGCCCAGTCTCGTTCTGTCTCTCTTGTTCCCTGTCCCTGGATCACTTTATTATTATTGTGGCTGGAGCTATCTTCTCTCTCGCGCTCTCTTTTTTTTTTTTTAAATGGACCTAGGCTTAGATCTGTCCTTTAGTATTTTTATTTTTAGTCAAAATCTTGGAAGCAGGGTGGCCACTGGGCATTTTGCCACCTTGAACAAAAAATGTGCATCACCCTGATAAGAATTACAGTGTGTTTCTTTCTGGGGCTGTGGCTGGGACACTCATACAACTACTGCCGTGTGGTACCTAGGCTCTGGATAAACAGTCCAGTACCTTTCACCAACTCTAAATTCACCTTAAAAAAACATTTAAAGAACAGGTTGATCAACCCATCTCCATCCTGTGTGCACTTCTGTATGATCATTGATATACAAAGGGTAGTCTGTGAATCCCAAATCGCGGGGAACCCACAAAAATAGAGAAACATCTTCATAGGAAGTTTATTAATTTTTGACTGTGCTTGATAATATTCCTGGGGGCGGTATGAATTAAAAAGCACTGACTGGTCCCAGCAATCATTGTGATGTCTGTAACTACTTCTAGGTAAGACAAAGGCAAGTGCAACTCCTAGTAGCTCAGCCTGTGCACTAGTCCCAGAGGGAGACGCTGCTCCTGAGGTGTGGTGAACATCATATATACAGGGCATGGGAGGGCTTTGCTAACTGGCAAAGGTTGCTTAGAGCTGTTGGCTACCGTAAAACACTTTCAACTGTGGACAACATGCCATGTTCATTTCAGCTGAGATCAATAAGACACTATCCTAGGAGTAAAACATTCAAAATATACATCAGGGCCAGTCTGAATTTTTTTGAATATATATTTTTCCCTAAAATTTCTCTGAAAATATAGAACCTCCAGTTCAAAAGTCCCAAGCAATCTTGGGATTTTATCAAAAGAATATGTTTTGGGTTCTTTTTCTTTGTCAGTTTTTGAACCATTTGGGTACACTCAGGCCATGTTTTCAAATTTTGCTCTGCAACCATGAGGTCTAGAGACTTGCTGTCTTATTTGTAAATGGAAGCTGAGATTATCACATGACTCCAGAAGTTGGGAGCTTTAGGAAAAACACCAAATATAGCAAGATTAGTGATAACATTGTGACAGTTGTCAATATCGTATAAATTAATTGCAGTGAAGAGCAATTTTCCAAGATCATTTCAATTCCTTGCAGAACAGAATAAGATATGCGAAACTATATGTAATAAAAGTTCCCAGGCTTATCAAAGAGAAAATGTCTCAATTTTTTTTCCAAGTCTTCATATTAATTTTTGATGCACATAATCAAAAGTCAAATACAAACATATAATAAAAATATAATCAAATCAAACAGCTAAAAATACACGTACAAATACATATATGTACAAATAAATATACCTACAAACAAGGAGGTGATAATAGCCTATCAGAACTGATATAAAATACATGAAAGTAATAACATGCTATAATAAATTTGGGAGTCTGGAGTTTCATGTATCATTTCACAGACTAATGTAATTAAAATGTGTAATAATTTTGTAACTTCCAATTTATAGCAGAGGAGAATCATCCAAAGCTCACATAAACCTTGTTGAAAAGGATCTGTGGACCAGTGTGCCAGGGGCCATGCAACACAAAATAATCCATAGCTTCTAGTGGATTCTAACTCATTTATGCCATATGGGCAAGATGCCAAATGGTGAAGCCACATTCAGAAAGGGGCCTTTCAATATTTCCCTGTAAAATGCTTATGTGGCCATATTGTATCTAACAATTCCTGACCCTTGTTTTCCTTCCAGGTATGAAGGTGAAGCTCACTTTTAAGTAGAGCTGGTCAAGAAAATTATTTCAATGGCTAATACAGTGTCCACAACATTTAATTTTTTGTGGGAAAATTTCATTGATTTTACATTGGGAAAAATCTAAACAAATTATTTCATTTCAGGTCAGGATAACCCAGATCAAAACAGTTCAGTTTGTCAAACTGAATTGGAACATTTAACTTTGGGTCAGTTTCACATTACTCCATGTTTGCCTCAGCTGCCACCATGTCTCATGGGAGATAGTTTGGGTGCCTCAGGTCCACCATTTCTGCTGTGGGCTGGGCTTAGTGGCTGGGCTACATCTCTCATGATGCAATGTGCTCTCCCCCTGGTGCATCATGGGAGCTCCTGGCTATGGTGCAGGATGGAAACTAACTTCACTGAGGCAGCTCAGGGGAGCACAAACTATGTCAAACCAAGTCAAAACAGAACATTTCCATACAGGAATGTCTAAATGCTGTTTTGAGTGAAAATGTCAAAATGAAACATTTCAATAGTTTTGAATGGAAATTTTTCTGAACTTTTCTGGTCTGTTTCTGTTTCAATATTGAGACTTTTCTTCCCAGTTTGGCACAAAAACAAATCTCATAAGATCAGAATTTCCCACAGGATGGACATTCTGTTTTTTCTAGCTAAAGTTTTAAGTTTTGTTAACACTAATGGCTTGTACCAAAGGAGCATTTTCCATGGTTTGGATTTTTTAATTATGCTAATAATTGTCTCTTTCTCTCTCCTCCTTTTCTGGTATGAAAACCTTGAAAAGTAACAATGTACTGTACAAAGGAAAAAGCAGTAATGAGAGAGGCAAGGTCACACATCTGCTGCTTTCCACACTTTCTTATCTGTGACATCACAAGCGTCAAGGCCTTTCTATTCATTAAAACAGTTGAATCATTGCAAATGATACAAGCTGACTAAATCTGTGGCCTTCTGCCTTAGTCATAACAGAGGTCTTCTTGATAGGGAAGATGTTCTCTAACCAGACTGAGTGGAGGGAAGAAGAAATGAAGTGCTTTGTGTAAATGCAACAGGTACTCTATTGCTGTCAGTATGCCTTGGACTAACAAACTGCAAAGCATTCAATAAGGATTAATTTCCTGAGAGGAGAGGCTGGTGAACACAGATTTATGCTACTGAATGCAGCTGGACTAGAGGTGCAATTCCATCCCTCTCCACAGAACTTCTGCATGCCCACAACCAAGACAATAACATTAACATAAAAATAACATAAAAAACAAATTTCTGAAGTGCCCATCAGCGTAGGCTACACTTAACATTTACTCTGTTAATAATGGAGATGGGTCAGAAAGAAAATACCAGATTTGGGTGTCGGGACTGGAATCTGAACCGAGATTTGCATCTGAATTTTTCAGTTGGCTGAGATCTCCATGCTGGGCTAAACTCAAAAGGCTGGGGGCAACTTTTTTACCTTCCCTCCTTCATGCAGACTGGGAGTGCTGTGGAGAAATAAGCTGAAAACGATGTTGTAGGTTGAGGATGATTTTTTTTTTAATGGAGGGGATGGGTTAAAAAGTGTCCCCAACAACAGCCCTTTTTCACTATATATCACAGGTTTGTCAATAGAATGCCAGCATACTGCAATCCTCAGCCCTCAGGGTCTTATATCTGGCCACATTTCATGTTCTACCGGGACCAGAAGTAGAACCACTATTCCCCAGTTCTGGCCATTGCAAGTATCTTTGTAAATGGCAGCTGACAGGTCAACTTTGTGATATCCTAAACAGCTTATATTGAATTTCTGAATATACCTGTGCCTATCACCAGATTTGTCTTGAAAATATTTGATAAGGTCATGAAATAACCTATATGTATGATTTCTTTCTGGTGGATACAAATTCATATCTGCTTGGTGACTAATTCTTTGCATCTAGAAATACAACAGCTAGGAAAACTGGTGTGATAACAAATATATGGCCATGGGCTGGGCAGTGACAAATTACATGAAAACGAGTGTATTAAAAATGGGTAAAGCTGTTTAACAATTTCATGAGTTCTTCCTACAGAAGAGTCAACCAGGAAGTTTAATGAGCTCAAAAGATGAGAAACAGTTTAACAGACAATCACTGACAGCAGCTAGTAAATGTGAGTCCCATGAAATCTTACTAAATGTCACTATTGATAAAGGTAAGCCTCCTCTGATTGCCAACATTAGTCATAGAATCATTGATTTTTAAGGCCAGAAGAGAGTATTAGATCAGCTAGTCTGACCTCCCATATAGCACAGGCCACAGAATTTCCCCCAGTTACCCTAAATTGATCCAAATAACTTGACTAAAGCAGATCTTATAGAAAGGCATCCAGTCTTGATATGAAGACATCAAGAGATGGAGAATCCATTGCTTCCCCTGGTAATTTGTTCCAATGGCTAATCGCTTTCACTGTTAAAAAGTTGGGTTTTATTCCTAATTTTTATTTGGCGGGCTTTAACTTACCGCCATTGGTTCCTGTTATGCCATTCTCTGCTATTTTAAAGAGCCGTTTAGTACCCGGTATCTTCTCCTTGTGAAGGTACTCGCACCATAGTTGTCACCTCTCAATCATCTTTTTCATAAGCTAAACACTGCAAATTATTTTCTCCAGCCCTCGAATCATTTTTGTGGCTCTTTTTCCGCATGTGCTCCAATTTTCAGCATCCTTCCTTAAATGTTATGGGGACACCAGTATTCTAGTATTGGTACCGCCAGAATTATATACAGAGGTAAAAACAGGGGCGGCTCTATGTATTTTGCCACCCCAAGCACGGCAGTCAGGCAGCTTTTGGCGGCACGCCTCTGGGAGGTCCGCTGGTAACGTAGATTTGGCGGCATGCCGGCAGGAGGTCCACCAATCCCGCGCCTTTGGCATACCCGCCGCCGAATTGCCGCCGAAACCGCGGGACCGGTGGACCTCCCACAGGCATGCCGCCAAAGGCAGCCTGACTGCCGCCCTCACAGGGAGTGGCAGGCCGCCCCCCCCCGCAGCTTGCCGCCACAGGCACGTGCTTGCTGCGCTGGTGCCTGGAGCCGCCCCGGGTAAAAATCACCTTCCTAGATACTCCCTGTTTTATGCAACCACACAGCTGATCTGTAACTAACAGGGAGCAGGTAAATATATATCTTGCTCATTGTGGAAAGATAGCACAACTATTTAAGTACAGTATGTTTTTTTTAAACCTTTCTCTTGAACATCAGCTATTGCTCATTGCTGGAGGAGGCAGAATGCCAGAATTTATGAACTAATGGCTGATCTAAAGCTGGTCAAATTATTCAGTAGAAATAAGTTGTGTTTTCTGTATGTACTTTTTTGAAATATTTACCATGCATTTGTGACAAGTAATGTACAGCATATTAATTATTTTGTGAAATATTCATCATAAATCACGCTATTTGTGGTATCTGACAGGTTGCCTAAAATCACATGGCACTGTCCCTATGCCTTAATTTAATGTCGCAAACTTTTATATAGGAGAATAAGGAACTGCAAATTATGAATAGCAAACACTTTTGGTTATATGCAAATATGGATATTCGCATGAAGAACGTCTGTTCCCTAAAAACCCATGTGAACAAAAACCTATTCACATAATAGTGACTAATAAGTACAAACATAGTTAACTAAATGGTCATTTAGAATCTGAATGAATGCTTGGGAACACTGTTTTTGCAGGATCTTCCCAGGTACAGCCTGATCCTTTATGGTAAAACGTATGTTTTTTTCTTGGGGAGCCACCCATATATATATTTCCCCCATATTGCTGAGTCTTTGAAATCGCTTTCCATGTGGCATTTCTTGATCAATAAT
This sequence comes from Trachemys scripta elegans, assembly GCF_013100865.1. Taxonomy (NCBI): domain Eukaryota; kingdom Metazoa; phylum Chordata; order Testudines; family Emydidae; genus Trachemys; species Trachemys scripta. The sequence goes on from NC_048299.1 coordinate 203,183,563, forward strand.
AACTGTGTGACCGGACTCTCACCTACAGAGGAACAATAAGAAGAAAGATTAAGAAATATGCAACCTAGCAACATGTAATAACCTCAGTGTTACCTATTATAGCTGGTCAAAACTTTTTTCCCCCATATTGTTTTCCCCCATAGAAAATGCAGTTTTTTGTTTAAATCAAAATTTTTCACGGGACCATGCTGATTTTGATGAAATCGTCACTGGAAAAAAAGAAAAAAAGGAATTGTTTCAACTGTCCTGTTTCATTTTCATAATGTCAGCTTTATCATTTTGATTAATTTTATTTAGACTTTTATATACTATTAAAATATAAATGTGTGTGTGTGTATATGTGTGTGTGTGTGTGTGTGTGTGTATATATATATTACCCGATTACCCTTCTTGCAACCAGGAGGATTACCATCGGTACATGGAACGAGAGGACCATGTACTAGTTAAGAAAGACGGCGCAGGTCGCAGCAGAGATGAGGAGCAACAACCTGACCCTACTAGGCATTAGCGAGACAAGATGGATGCAAGCTGGACAGAGACGACTGTTGACAGGAGAGTTGTTGCTGTAATCCGGACATGAAGAGAGTGACGCACTCCACACACAGGGAGTAGGCTTCATGTTTTCCAAGCAGGCACAGAGAGCACTGATTGGTTGGGAGGCACATGGTTCCAGGATCATCACAGCATCCTTCAGAACTAAAATGAAGAGGATTAAGATGAATGTTCTACGGTGCTATGCTCCAACCAATGACAGTGAAGAAGAGGACAAAGACTATTTTTACAACAGACTTCAGAAAATATTAGAGATTCTCCCAGACAAAGACATCACCATCCTTATGGGAGACTTTAATGCCAAAATTGGACCTGACAACACAGTATATGAACAAGTCATGGGGACCCACGCTCTGGGTTGAGATAAGTGAGAATGGAGAGAGATTTGTGGATCTGTGTACACTTAATAACCTGGTCATAGGAGGTAGCATCTTTCCTCACAAGCGGATAAGTGCAGTCCTTTACCTGCTTAGGCAGCATCATCGACCAACAGGGTGGCACAGACGCAGACATCAAAGCAAGGATCGGTAAGGCAAGAGCAGCTTTCTTACAGCTCAAGAACATCTGGAGCTCCAGAGAGCTGTCTTTGGCAACAAAGATTCGACTGTTCAACTCCAACGTGAAGTCAGTCATATTGTATGGAGCTGAAACCTGGAGGACAACTAAAACAACCACCAGGAAGATCCAGACCTTCATAAATAGTTGCCTTAGAAGGATTCTCCAGATCCGTTGGCCAGACACCATCAGCAACATCTACCTCTTGGAGAGGACCCGTCAACTTCCAGCAGAGGAAGAAATTAGAAGGAGAAGGTGGGGCTGGATAGGACACACACTACGCAAGCAGCCAACCAACATCACTAGACAGGCATTGCGGTGGAATCCCCAAGGCAAGCGGAAAAGAGGCCGTCCAAGAAACACCTGGTGACGCGACCTTCAGGCTGATAGCATAAAAATGGGCAATACTTGAATCAGTTAGAGCAAATGGCCCAGGATAGAGGACTCTGGAGATCTGTGGTTGGTGGCCCATACCCCGATTGGGGTGACGGGCATGAGTGAGTGAGAGTATGATTCTTAGTCACATTTTTGTGTCTGATAGTAAAATATCCTTAATTCTTTAGTCCTGGGGATGGGCAAACAGCATGGCTACACTTGGCATCCCCTTTGGAATAATGCTTAACCCTTGATATTACACTTTTCATCTGTGTCACATGTCTCTAAGGTGCGCAAACATCATTGTCCCTATTTAGGGATGGGGAAACAGGAGCTCAAGGTACGGTAGCGTCAGAACTAGAAATAGAACCCAGGCTGCCTGATTTACAAGCTGGTGACCTAGACCTGGATCACGTAGCTTTCCCTTGCAGCTGTTGCCCCCTCGGCAACCAAAGTGCTGGGAGTTGGAACTGCGGCCATAAAGTGCGGTGTTCGCTTTCTGATGGAAAGGAGGTGGAAGAGGCGAGAAGAACGAGAAGACTCATTGGGAGCGGGGAGCATCAGGAATCTTATGAGAACAGGGTTCAGCAGGGAGTCCCTCCTGGGGGAAGGTCAGCAGGACACTGAAGAAACTGGATCCTTCCTAAGAGATTTTTGCACTTCCTCTAGCAATACATAAGACCAGGACTGAATGAAATACAGTTAAGGCAGCTATCAAGACGTTTCATGAGAGCTGCTTGCTTTGTGTGCTGGGACTAACCTACCGACACAGGCCAGATGGAGAGCCAAAAGAAAACCTTGGAGACTGGGCAGAATCCTGGAAAGGCTTATTAGTGCAGCTGTGGGAAGACAGGTCTTGTAAAAGAGAAGCAGCTGTTTGAGTCTGACAGAAAAGCCGCTGGAAAAGGGTGAGGGAGGAGGAAAAGACATTTGGCTATGGCCGGGGAACTAATTTCAAGCCAGAAGGTTAACATTTGAGTGTTAAGTTACATTTCTCTGAAGAAATAGTGAAGGAAAATTGCTAGGCGATATATTACAAGGGTTTTGAAATTATACAGGAGATAGTGTTAGTGAGAGAGCAGCAATCAGTCACAAAAATTACCCTATAGAGTCCCTCTACTTCTCTTTTCAACCTCAGTCTGAGTAGAATTCAGTGTTGGAGGAGATTCTATTCTGCCACCAGGGGCCAGCATCCAGGCAGCGGTACGGGTGTAGGGGTACTAGGCAGCTGTTTTCTGCCAAAGGTGCACACCATTCAGGAAAAGCAAAGAGGTAATATTCAGTAGACCTGAGGCAAGCAATCCGAAAGCAAGAGTTGACTGGACTGTGTTCTTTAGTGGACTCTAGAAGTTCTCTCTGGAGATATAAGTGCAACTTAAGTATTAGCTGCATAGTTGGTCAGAAGAAGTAAAAAAAACTGGCTGTAAATTTCTGAACTCAGAGTTTTGGAAATTGTTCTGTCGAATGGGTTTTTAAAACAACTTTTGGAGTCTCTTTCCTTGAAAGCCAGCATTAGACAGTGCCTTTATCACCACAGCTAAATATGAGTAAAATGTTGAATATTCATAGTACAATACCTCTATTATGTACATAAAATATATACACATTATTTGCAGCTCCAGTTTAGGTGCCCATGTTTCAAATATGTAAAATATATGGTGATTATGAATCCCATTTCTGGGATGGGATTTTTACTATTGGCTTAAATGGGAGCAGAATCCAATCCAAAATGTGATTTCTGGATATAATTGTTGTAGTAGTAATTGAATAATAGCTTTCTGTAATGGAAAGCACAGACAGCAGGTTTTCTTGTAGTATCACAAAGCCTCTGGATAGGATGCACCCACAAATAATGAAAAATAAGATACAAAATTCTCCCCTTAAATTAAGAAATAAAACAATAGCTAAAGATGTCTGATAGCCTACGAAAATGAGCCAAAAGGGGGGGAAAAATAAAAAATTAAGATGCATGCATTACTCTAAATAATATAATCCCTGTTCTCCTTTCACTTTCTCCATTCCCTTTAGTTTTCATGAAACTATTTGCTATGGCATGTCCCTATTAAGACTCCAATTGTGCCATCACTTAGGGCATGTCTATACAGCAAGTTAGTGTGTGGCAAGCTGGGCTGTAAACCTACCGCTCTCCGGAGTGCCACACTCTAACTGTCCGTGTGGTGCCTGCTGCTGTACACGTATAGTTCCTTAGTGTTCTCTGCATACTTGGTCAAAGTGTATTAGGGAACTTTTAATGTTCAGCAGCAAGGGGCCATGTGGACAGTTAGTGTGTTGCACAATGGAGCGCTGTTGATTTACACCTCAGCTTGCTGCACATTAACTCGCTGTATAGGCAAGTACTCAGGGGTGTGAATTCAGCGGCGCTACTCACATGCAGAAAGTTACTCCCATACCGGATTTCTTGGAAGAATTGGGCTTTAAATGGTAAGCTCTTTGGGTAGGGCCTGTTTCTCTACGTCGTATAAAGTAGGGTTACCATATTTCAGCAAGCAAAAAAGAGGACGGGAGGAGCCCCGCCCTAGCCCCGCCCCTGCCCCTCCCACTTCCCGCCCCCCCAGAACCCCCAACCCTCCCCCCCGTTCCTTGTCCCCTGACTGCCCCCTCCTGGGACCCCTGCCCCTAACTGCCCCCCAGGACTCCACCCCCTATCTAAGCCTCCCTGCCTCTTGTCCCCTGACTGCCCCAACCCTTATCCACACCCCC
>NC_048299.1:203187802-203299533 GCF_013100865.1 Trachemys scripta elegans
CCGGACCGGGCTGCAGGGGAGAGCTGCCCTTGTATCAGCACAAAGTGCTCTCGCTCCCGTTTTGCTACGCTGCATGGCAGAAACTGCTCCCAGTTGCAAAAGGGGAGGGCTGCACTTTGTGCTGATATACTTGCTCAGAATGCAGGGCGGATCCGGCTCCTCTACAGCTGCTCCAGAGTCCAGCCCAGGACTTCCCTGCAGCCCTCCCAGCCGCTCGCTCTGCTCTGCTCTGCTCTGCCGGGGGAGGGGGAAATCCCGGACATTGTGAGTGCTTTACAAATTCCCCCCGGACGCTATTTTTAGTACAAAAAAGAGGACATGTCCGGGTAAATCCGGACGAATGGTAACCCTATATAAAGCACCTAGCATGCTTCTGAGTACGGTACAACATAATCATTTAAATGAATATGGTTTTAGGTTATAAAACCAAGTTTTGGTTTGAGTTTTGGGAGAGGCCTCATTTAATTTCTTCGAAGGCCTTGGCAACATTCCTTTGCTCAGTAAAACAGAGCCAAATATCCAAGGCTGCATGTGAGCAACTGCTGACATGAAGACCTCAGTTCTGCTTTCAGATGAGGAGGGTACAAGTCCCAGTGATTTCAATGGGATGCTGCAGCTATTGAGTGGAAGGGAGAATGGGACTCATAACGGGTGTATGGAGCTATGATTCTTTTTTCCTACATACTGCTCCTGCTAAAGTAAAGCCTTACCTATACTGAGAAAATTATACTAATTCAACTTAATCATCTTCTAAACTGATTAAGTTAAACTAGTGCAGCTCTATTGCATGGAGGCACTTATCTTGGTTTAAGAGTGTCTTACATTGATTTAGCTTAGATCAGTTTCTAAGGCTTGGCCTACACACAGGTTGCGCTGCTTTAGCTAAAGATGTGATTTTAAAAAAAAACCTATTGAAATTGGTGCAAGCCCTTATGTGAACACTTTTATATTGGTTTAAACCTGGTTTTGTACATTCAAGTGTAAGCTAAGCTGATATGAGCCTGATTTAAACAAGTTTAAGGGTACCCATGCAGGGGTTTTAACCCATTTTTTTAACATTGTTTTAAAACCAATTGAAATTAAACTGGTGCAGCTTCTGTGTGTAGATATTAGCTAAGTGGATTGAAGGCGCGCTGATTTAAACTGAAATGAGAGCGTCCACACAAGTGGGTTGCACCAATTTAACTACCTGGGGCTTCCAAAATGATGTAGTTAAATTAGTACAATTTTCTTGTGCAGATGAGGCCTAAGAAGTCAGGCCCCCTGTCTGCTGAGGGGCCAATTTGCTTAGGGATTCAAGGTGAAGGACCTTGCAGGGGGAGATGGCCACTCTGCTTTCTCTGTCATGGAGAGTTTGTATTAGTTGTCTCTCTTTATTGTTTTCCTTAATCTAAAATAAAACCCTCTAGACTGAAAGTCCCTGTTCTTCTCTCTCTATGTGGAAAACAGCCCATCCAGTCACTGGACAACCAGCACACTCATTTGCTTTGCAAAGCACTCCTGGATGCCTGGAATGTAAAAGGTGCTACAGTATAAGCAAATCCATTTCAACTTTGGTCTCCTGAAAATGAACAGGACACATTTTTCTGCAATTTGTTTTTGTTTTTTTGTTTTCCCCCCATTGGTGCATGTTTTCTCTTGAGTATTTGACCCTATCAGCCACTAGAGAACCATGAGCACCTTCATCAACTGCATTTGTCCTCTGAGCCTTTCAGATTATTGACAAGTGGACTTTGAGTTGGCTTTGTTTGGCTTTTATGGTTTATTGAATTTGTTGCTACCTTCTTCATTTTCATATTAAAGGCAAAAGTTAGACAGTAATCCTGCTACTCCTGCCTCTAACATATGAGCTGGTACAACTGATTCTAATTGCTCAGCTATCTGGTATAATCATGAGAAGGCATATTGTATGCATGGCTGCAGACACTTCATATTTTCTCCTCAGCCAGATAAAAAAGTCAATTGGCTCTAGGTCTGTCAATAGAGACTAATCATGTGCTGTACAATTAATTATAAGGGGTGTCATGTTAGAACAATTCTGGGCTGGGAGAGAACAGGCACAGGTTTTTTCCCCTCTGGCACTGTTTGTGTTGCTAAAGCCATTCCAGGCTACATCCTCTTTTCCATTTATCTTTTAAACTATTGCCCCCACATAAGTAAACACTTTTTAAAAAGCACAGGAGTACTTGTGGCACCTTAGAGACTAACAAATTTATTAGAGCATAAGATTTCGTGGGCTACAGCCCACTTCTTCGGATGCATAAGCCCACAAAAGCTTATGCTCTAATAAATTTGTTAGTCTCTAAGGTGCCACAAGTACTCCTGTTCTTTTTGCGGATACACACTAACCCGGCTGCTACTCTGAAAATTTTAAAAAAGTGTGTGTGTGTGTGTGTGTGTGTGTGTGTGTGTGTGAAGAATTTTCACCCTGGAAAAGAAATTAACAATGCAAAAAGGTGATATCTGGCAGTAATTTCTAAAGACCTGGGGAAGACATTGGGAGTAAGAGAAGGTGGATAAAACAGCTTATGAGGTTGTGTCAGAGTTTCTATTATATACAGGAGAATAATCAGGAGGAAATTTTCCAGTGGTGATTCATTTGTAAGCATGAGAATGCACCAGAAACAAGTAATCTATCCCCAATCACTGCTACTTCATCCCATAGGATCATCTTACCGTCACATCCAGAGATGACAAATCCCTTTCCTTACAGCCTCTGCTTCCCATCGTCAGCCCTCTATACTAGTTTCAGTCATCTCTGATGTCTCTGGCCTCAGAACTCCTGGACCAGATTATCATTCATAACTTCCCTCCTGCAGTAACATTAATGCCTCCCAAAAGACTTGGACCACTTTTCCTGATATAACAAACAGCAGCAAAGCCATCTGGGGTGCTCAGAAAACAAAACAAAAGCATAAATATTAATAAACCAAATCAAAACTCAAGCCTGATTCTTGCTGGTAGGAAGAGAGAAATATCCTTGTAATTGTTCTTACGCTGGGTAGGGGCTTACATGAGGCCGTGATGAGCAAGCTGGATAGAAAGATGTGGTAATGCCACTTCATGTGAGCAGGCTTCACTGTGGAAGCCAGCTCAATACTGAGTATAGCAAACCCAAGTCTGGCATAAATGCAGGAGAATGTTCCTCTGTGCCGCTGAATGTACATTTTATTAGCTAAGAAGCAGATGCAAGAAAGAAACAATGGAAAATGGAAAAAACAACAAACCATCCTTGTGGCACCTTAGAGACTAAAATTTATTTGGGCATAAGCTTTCGTGGGCTAGAACCCACTTCATCGGATGCATGAAGTGAAAAATACAGGAGGAAGTATAAATACATGAAAGGATGGGGGTTGCTTTACCAAGTGTGAGGTCAGTCTAATGAGAGAAATAATTATACCTCCTCCTGTATTTTTCACTTCATGCATCCGATGAAGTGGGTTCTAGCCCACGAAAGCTTATGCCCAAATAAATTTTAGTCTCTAAGGTGCCACAAGGACTCCTCGTTGTTTTTGCTGATACAGACTAACACGGCTACCACTGTGAAATGTAAAATGGTTACATTCAGGCTAGCTCAGGGGCCTAGTAGTAGTAATCTAATCTGTGCTGCCATGAATGAGCCCGTGATTAAAGTCTTGGTAGTTTTCTCTGGCTCTGTGGGATGGAAGAGAGGGCCAGGGAAGTGAGGTGTAGTGCTGATGGATGCTCAAGGGAATCCTGTTTAGCTGTGTCTGGCCATGAGGTTAGTGGCCATAATGAAGGTCTGAGGAGGGTTCAGGGTAAGCAGTGTACATCAAGGGAAATAGGACTCTGACAGGGGGGAAAAACCCTGTCTATTTACTTATATTGTTAATCCAAATGCACCAGAGCTCTTATCGCCACCAGTTTTGTTTGCAGCCTCAACAATCTTTCCCCATAGAATAAGGTAGAAGATCCTCAGCGGAAGAACGTTTTTACTTGTGAAAATTGCTTTTGCTACATATAAGTGCTCCCTCCCCCTCAAAAAGTCACAAAAATATTATTTTTCACAAATAGTGAAAAAACACCATTTGGGGCCATTGTTTTCCAATTATTAGAATTTTATCACACTCCTCTGGTCCGTACTGATGTTGTGAGGACTCCTGCTACTGTCATTTTCTGGCACTATCATCTCCCCTACACTAAAACTCTGTGGTTTAAGCTACACTGCTCAGAAGAGCATGTAGATAGGAATAAGAATTGTTCAAATTCAGCAGAGCTATCAGAATTTAGAAGCTGCCACATTGGATCAGAGGTCCATGTAGTCCAGTATTCTGTCTCTAACCACAGGCTGTACAAATGCTTTATAGGAAGATGCAGAAACTTCCTAACTGTAAGAATAGTAGGACAATGGAACAGACTGCCTTGGGCAGTTGTAGAATCTCTTTCACAGGAGGTTTTCAAAAGGAGGCTGGATAGCCATCTGTCTTGGATGGTTTAGCCACAACAAATCCTGCATCTTGGCAGGGGGTTAGACTAGCTGACCCTTGCGCTCCCTTCTAAGCCTATGGTTCTATGATTCTATGAAAGCCCTATAGTGGAAAATTATGGAATAATCTGCTAGAAATAAAACTTTGCTTCCTTAGTCCCAGTAGTAAATTCTGGTGTTTTAATCATTGCTACAGTAACTCTGTATGTTCACATTAAGTATGTAAATGTCCAATCCTATTTTGTATCCTGTTAAGATCAATGATGTCTTGCAAAGTTCAGAGGTAAACTGGTGGAATTTACACTGAAGGTGGGACAGCCAGGATGTTACAGATAAGTGGGTGAGAAAGGGGTACATTTGATTGATGTTTAAAATATGGAATGGTATTCCAAAGTGCACAACAAAAATAAGGAGAAGGATTTAATGATGTGTGTTTCCATTTTTAAACAGTACAGGGTATAGGTAAGTAATGGATTATACAGTATATACATATGTATAGATTTTAAGGTGCTCAGATACCATGGTCATCAATGTAATATAAACATTTAGAAAAATTTATAGCTTCATAATTCTGATGTAAAAGGATTTACAAAAATAAAACAAGTTTAGATTATAGGCCTGATTTTCATTTAAAATTGAATTAATTTAAGAAGGCAAATGTTTGTAATTTGCAATCTAGACTTTGTGTAATTGTGAATTGCATGAGCAAATGGGTAATTAGATGCATTGTGCTTGCAATTACCTGCATTGTGTACCCGGTCAATAACTGCACAAACAAATTAGACGTGTTGGTGTGCTCACAATTGCATGCCTAATCTGTGTGAAAATCAGGCTCTGCATCTATCATATACATATATATTAATAGTGTCCTTCTCACCAAATAAAAATCCACTGAGTTTGACCTTCAAATATTTCCCAAACTATTACATGATACTTGCATTTTTAATAAGAACAATGTATTGGACCAAATTTCCCAAAGATGAACACTGATGAATCTGCAAAAATGTGCACACAACTGTTACACCTGCAAATCAGCGTATTTTTGTGCGCTGGTGGGTTCTGCTTTTATATAGCCTTGATAGGATAAGGTGGTGGTGGTAGTTGAACAATGGCCCCAATCCTCTGATCTGCCCAAGCAGAACTTGAGAAGAACTTGAAGGCAAAGGTAACTTTACTTTAGGGATCTAACTTTTAGCCACCAATGGCCTGTTGTGGCAGCTAGAGATCGCTCTTTGCTATCTGGTGATTCCCCTATTCCAGGAATCCGCACGTGGTTACTTCACCGTGACTTTAAGGACACTGAGCAACCTTATTAGGGCTGGGAATCTGACCCAAAGTCTTTAAATTCCAATTTTCTGTAGTAAATCTACTGAAGTCTCAGCATCTTACTCAAAAGGGCTTGTCTATACAGGGGTATTGGCTGGCAGAACTATAGTAGTGTAATTACGTCATTATAACTATAGTGGTTTACCACCCCATGTGGACACTATGCCAGAATAAAAATGACTTGATTCTGGTATAGTCACTCCACTTCCAAAGATCAGTTCAGGGGAATCAATAGCAGGTGACACAGTCCTGCCCCTCAAGGCATGTCAACAGACCAAAAAGAGAGGTGGGTTTTCGTGTGTGGAGTGTGGACTATAGGCAGACAAAGTTCAAATAAACAAAAAGCATATAGGGGGGGAAATGATTTCAGTTAAATAAAGATACTTGGAGACTGATTCAGCTACCTTCAATTTCACCTTGAACAGTAGCCAGACCCAGTGTACTGAGAAAAAACCCTCTTTCTGCCTGGTATTTGTTCAGTAATAATCTTGCTACAGCATATGCCTCTTTGTGAGAGCTCTACCTTAAAAAGTAAATAAAATAGCTTCTGAGATTGATTCTCAAAGGGCTTACTCTGCTGATGCTGGTTAGTGTGGACACAGGGCTGTCTGCCCCCTCAGTTTAACAATTTAATTGCACAGCGGAACATCCACATTATTTGCATGCTTTCTCTCTCTCGCTATACCGTGGAGTTTTTTCCTTTCAGCAGAAACCCAATGGAAACCTAGCTATTCAATATTGTTTCTTGTTATTTTGTTGCGAAACAGTTTATGACTCTAAAGGTCAGATCTGAATGTTGCCCAAACGGCTGAAGAATAAAGGATAAATCAGGATTGGGGGACTCTATGGTGTGACAATCATGGAAAAGGAAAAAAAGGAGCCAGTGAGAATATTTATCTGGAACAGCAATGCAAACTTACCTTCAGTTCAGGTTTAAAAGCCTAGTAAATCATTACACATTTTTTATTATTTACCTGGTACAAAATCCCCCAGGGGAAGGGAGGGGAAAAAAAAAACCACACAACTCCCAGACCACATTCTTTTAAATTTTTTGTAGCTTGCTCAGCATTTTTGCAGTAACTCAGGAAAATCTAGTGATACATATTTCATTGCTTCATTCATAGATTAGAAAGTGGGAGGTCTTCTTGGCTACAACTGCAATAGGGAACATTTATAACACTGAATGCAAGCAGTGCCAGCTGAGGACTTCGAGGAGGAAGGTAATTCTCACACAGCAGTCAGAAGACAAAGGTTGCATTTACACCTGGCCAGAGTGTTTAATCATCTACTATTTCCAAACATTGCAGGCTAGCAATCTGTTGCATCCCAGATCATAAAACATATCACAAGCTAGAGACAAGAAAACTGGGGCTTGATTGACCAGAGTTGATCTTTTTGGAGATGCTTTAGGAAGGGACCTGCAATGACTGGGAAATTCTTGTCCAATTTAGCAAGAAACATGGTGCTACCAGTCTTTAGGAAAACAGTGATTAATGGAAAATCTTTCTTTTAGCCTTCTTTGCCTCACCAAATCAAGAAGACTTGGAAGGCATGTTACCTGGGTGGGAAAACCTACGTAGGTTTTAAGACAGAAGAGAAAGATGTCAAGGAAATGAGTGGAATGTGTTTGCAATGCCTGGTGGAGAAGCCTCTTTTAGGTTCCTTTTTTTGTCGTTCTGTTGGGAATTTGTGATGTTGAGGGGCAGATGGCTTACATCTTTGTATGTTTAAATTATGATCTAATCTAAAGATAACCCAGTTGTCATTTCTGATAACTTGTTAGATTTTTTCAGCACAAAAATGGCACCAGGTATCCTGATCTGGTTCTGTTGCAGGCACATCTCCCACTGATGTTAGTGGGAGTTGCTCACATACAGTGGTAACAGAATAGGAGTGCAGTTTTATTAAGCTACATCAGTTACTCTGATGGCAAAGAGCACTTTGTGAAAAGTTATTTCTAGTTCCTTTTGCTGGTCTCCTCAACATGGGTCAATGACATGAAATGTTATGATGATTGACCAAGTTTGATGAGGGGAGCAGGGTTTTGACCTTACAAGGCTTTATCCGTGGAAGATTTCCCATTCATTTCTATGACTATTCATGTGAGTAAGCATGTCTGGCCCCTACCCTGTATTGGGTTCAAACTCGAAAGCATTAAAAACTGTAAAGCCACTGACTGCATGAAAGGTTCTCTAAGAAAGAAAAGCTTTTGCAGTTTAGTTCGGTATTAAAGCACTGGTTTGCCATTTACTCCAATGGGGCCAGGATTTCACCCTTTGCCTTTAATAGAATTTAAGCCTCTGCTTAAAGTTAAGTATATACTAAAGTGCTTTGTTGAACTGGGACCTCTCTATATTTATCTTTCTAACAAAAATAAATTTAGGCTATGATTCTTTGCAATAGATCATCATCTACATGCTGCTTCTTCGTGTATATCGCCTGAAGGAGCCCAAACTGTGGAAGCTTTAGATCTTTCCTTCCTCTGCATTCGCTCATTCTTATATGACCATTGAATAGGGAAGCAAGACACATGGTATATAACCATATACACGCTGAATGTTTCTTCTCAGTCGCTCCTTCGTGCCTGACAAAATTACTGGAGGCTTTGAGGTAGTCTGGAATTGCAGTTATACTGAATTGCATAATCAAGGTCACTTTGAAAATTACACAAAACTTTGTCCCATATTTCTTGGAAAAATGTGAAACAGAAAAAATATCCTACAGCTGCCAACATCATTTCCACTCTACGTGAATGACATATTATAAAACTGAATTGTCCTTTAATATATACTAGCAATATATATATATAAATAGCTCATACAGCAGATAGAAGGGCAATATTACCATTTTTCACTGGTCGCCAGCATGAATTCAGCTTCGAGTTTAGCTCCCAGTCTTCTTCTTTCCTAGCTGCTGCACTCTGAATCAGACGAATTTTCAATTGGAATACTATGTCTGAATAAGAGGAAGCAATAATACTTTGCATTTCTTAACACCTTCTGTTTGAGGATCTCAAAGTACATGATGAATATCAATGAATTTATTCTCAAACCCACTGTGAGGTAGGTAAGTTTTATTATAACTAGGGCTGTTGATTAATTGCAGTGAACTCATGTGATTAACTCAAAAAAATTAATAGTGATTAAAAAAATTAATCAAGATTAATCACTGTTTTGATCACACTATTAAACAATAGAATACCAATGGAAATGTATTAAATATTTTGGATGTTTTTCTACATTTTTATATATATTGAATTCTGTGTTGTAATTGAAATCAAAGTATATATTATTTTTTATTACAAATATTTGCACTGTAAAAATAATAAACAAAAGAAATAGTATTTTTCAATTCACCTCATGCAAGTACTGTAGAGCAATCTCTTCGTTGTGAAAGTGCAACTTACAAATGTAGATGTTACATAACTGCACTCAAAAACAAAACAATGTAAAGCTTCAGAGCCTACAAGTCCACTCAGTCCTACTTCTTGTTCAGCCAATCGCTCAGACAAACAATTTTGTTTACATATACAGGAGATAATGCTTCCCATTTCTTATTTACAATGTCACCAGAAAGTGAGAACTGGCATTTGCGTGGCACTTTTGTAGCTAGCATTGCAAGGTATTTACATGCCAGATATGTTAAATATTTGTATGCCCTTTCATGCTTCGGCCACCATTCCAGAGGACATGCTTCCATGCTGATGATAGTCATTAAAAAAAATAATGCATAAATTAAATTTGTGGCTGAACTCCTTGGGGGAGAATTGTATGTCCCCTGCTCTGTTTTACTGGCATTCTGCCATATATTTCATGTTATAGCAGTCTTGGATCATGACCCAGCACGTTGTTCATTTTAAGAACACTTTCACTGCAGATCACAAAATGCAAAGAAGGTACCAATGTGCGATTTCTAAAGATAGCTACAGCACTCGACCCAAGGTTTAAGAATCTGAAGTGTCTTTCAAAATCTGAGAGGGATGAGGTGTGGAGCATGCTTTCAGAAGTCTTAAAAGAGCAACACTCCGATGCGGAAACTACAGAATCTAAACCTCCAAAAAAGAAAATCAACCTTCTGTTGGTGGCATCTGAATCAGTTAATGAAAATCAACATGCATCGGTCCACACTGCTTTGGATGGTTATCGAGCAGAACCCATCATCAGCACGGACGCATGTCCCCTGGAATGGTGGTTGAAGCATGAAGGGACATATGAATCTTTAGTGCATCTGGCATGTAAATATCTTGTGACACTGACTACAGCAGTGCCATGTGAACACCTGTTCTCACTTTCAGGTGACATTGTAAACAAGAAGTGGGCAGCATTATCTCCTGCAAATTTAAACAAACTTGTTTGAGCGATTGGCTGAACAAGAAGTAGGACTAAGTGGACTTGCAGGCTTTAAAGTTTTATATTGTTTTATTTTTGAATGGAAGTTTTTTTCGTACATAATTCTACATTTGTAAGTTCAACTTTCATGATAAAGAGATTGCACTACAGTACTTGTATTAGGTGAATTAAAAATACTATTCTTTTGTTTTTTTACAATGCAAATACTTTAAATAAAAAATAAATATTAAGTGAGCACTTTGTATTCTGTGTTGTAATTGAAAGCAATATATTTGAAAATGTAGAAAACATCCACAATATTTAAATAAATGCTATTCTATTGTTGTTTAACAGTGCAATTAATCACGATTAATCATGATTTTTTTAACTGCGCGATTAATTGCAATTAATTTTTTTAATTGCTTTGACAGCCCTAATTAGAACCACTTTAAAATTGTAGAATTTGAGTAGAGCTGGTTGACATTTTTTGTATGAAAATGTTATTATCAAAAATGTGCTATATTTCAAAATATAAAGTTTTCTTGAAAAATCATCCTGTTTTTTCAATTTTTTAAAAATAAAATCAGAAAGTAAAAAAAAAATACCCCTAACAAAAAACTAGTCTGATGTTTTGGCTTTCTGATTTATTGTTTTTCCTTTTCTCTCCACCTTTTTTCTCCTCCCCTCCATTTTCGGTGGCAGAATGGAAAAGGGGAATAATAAGGGAAAACGGAGAGAGTGGAGAAGGAAAAAGGAAAACATCAAAAAAAAAAAAAATTCAAAAATGAAAATGTTCAAAACAAAAAATGTTCAATAAAAACTTTCAAGATGTTGAAACTAATGAAATGTTGAACTAATGAAAAATCATTCCTTAAATACTTTGTTGGATTGGGGCCCAAGTGTCGGGTACATTAAAGGATCAAGCACAGTGTGACCTGCTCTACTCTGATCTTGCAGTTGGATCTGGTGCAAGGATCTCTGGATCCATAGTCTCCTTTGAAATCAATGGGGCATCACAGGAGATGCTATTGAATGATTGGGCCCCATGCATGCAGAATAGTATTGTCCTGTTAATGACCAACTTTTGTATACTTTTTTCTTAATCAAAGGTGTTTCCCCATTAGACCAAAACAGACATACAGTATCCAGGAACCAGAATACATCAAGCAATACTAACAAAATCTGGAGTCCTCCAGTCCCAATTTATGAAGCTCTGTAAAATCTACTAAAACTTACTCAAGTCTTAAGATGCTTTCATATCAAACTAGGATATTTTACTGTGTATTCAGTTGTTGCCTATAATTTCATAGAGTCATAGAAATGTAGGGCTGGAAGGGACCTCGAGAGGTCAAGTCCAACCCCCTATGCTAAGGCAGGACCAAGTAAACTAGGCCATCCCTGACAGGTGTCAACTGCTCTTAAAAACCTCCACAACCTCCCTTGGAAGCCTATTCCAGAGTTCAACTACCCTTCTAGTTAGAAAGTTTTTCATAATATCTAACCTAACTCTCCCTTGCTGCAGATTAAACCCATTACTACTTCAACACTCCATATACTTGTATGATTAATTCCATACATGTTCCCTATTTGGGTCAAGTGTATCTACTCTCCTAATTTTAATCAGAAAGCCATTGGCACAAGAGCTCTATCCCTTCATTACAGGATTATTTGGTCGCTGATAGTATTCCTAAAATGAGCATATTTTGAGAGACCATTTTCAGTTTTCAGATCACCAAGGGAGAAGAATAGTCTTGAAATGTTATTGCCTCTAGCTTATTGTTTCTTGTGTTTAGTTTCCAGTGGTTGGAAAAACTATATCAGCCTTTATCCTGGATCTTTTGAGATCCTCTCTCTCTTTGTTTCATGTCATAGTTGGAATAATATCCTGTTGTTGCCTCTTTTTGCTTTGCCAGGCCTAATGAGACCTCTCTTTTTATTTGATTTTACAGGAGAATCTCTGGGACAGCCTTAGCCAAAGCTCCGCATTGGCTTCATGGCCATTACATTTTCTTCTTTGTAGGCCAAATTATGCTCTTAGTCACACCTATAAAGCCCAGTTGATTTGAGCTTTGTGGTATGGGTTTAACTGAGATCAAAATTTGGCCCCTTGAGTTTGTATTTGTTTTAATTAAAAAACAAAATATTGGAAGGGCTAAAAACAGCCCTGCTTCCCAGCACTGAACTTAGTGGAGTTGCAACCTGCTTATAGCAGCTCTGAATTTGGCATTAACATAGCTTAAATTTCTATTTCCATTGTCTCACAGCAAGGTACAATAGAAAATTTTGCTTTATTTAATACTACCTGTTAATGCATGTAAACAGTGTCCCTACAGAAGAAACTGATGAATTCAGGTGTATGAATCACTTCTATCCCAGCCATCGGTATCTCTAACAGAAGGATAAGAAACAGATTCCAGTTTATTATATCAGCACTGAGGGGGAAAGGTTTTACTAATGCTGAAAAATACTTTGGTTGTGTCCCTTTAATCATATAAAAATGGCCTGTCCTTCATGTAGGGGTGAGGATGGGAGCTCTTTCTGAAGGATAAGTGTTTGATGTTGAAAGGTGATACTACGGAAATAAAACATATTACAATTACATTGCAGGGGAAAGCAGTGATCCTCTCATTCCCAATGAAAGAAAAATTACACTAGACCCAAGAAAGCAACTTTTCAAAGGCTATGTTCTCTGCACTGTTATCTTTTCAAGGCTCTTTATGTTGTTCTCCTTGATGTGGAAGAGGTGAAGCACCAAGGAAAATCATTGGTAAGAGAGGTCAGTTTAAAATCAGAGGCTCAGATTTTCTGGTCTGGCCAAAATTGTGCTGGTACAAGACCAGGGTGTGTGGGAGAAAGGTGATTTTATACCAGCTTAAAGTCCCCTTATTCCTGGGGCTGGAGGGGGGAGGGGTGGACATTTTTCCACCCTGCGCAATTTAAAGCAGCATAAAGTCTGGTCACCAAGGTCCACTCCAGTGGTCGGGGATAGCTGGGAAGTAGAGATGACCTGGCCACGCTTCCTTTCTTTCAGGGGCTGGTGGGATGTAAAGCCACTACTCCAGCTCGACACCACCCAGAGATTGCCCCTCTATGGATTCCACCAGGGAATCCATAAAAATTGTGCTAAACCTGCTTTAGGACCCCTTTGGGCCACTACAGCATTGCAAAGGGCCTGTAGTGGGGCTAAGAATATGTCCCAGAATGTTGTTAAACTTTAGGAATTCCAGTAAAATGTATTGTTCAAAAGTATGACAGGACTGGCTAGAATATAATGCTGTTTCACATATCTCTGTCATATACTGTCATCCTTAGAATATTTCCTGGATCAGCAGAATTGTGGTTAGCAATAATTTTTATTGAACTATTTTGCCTTAAACCTACAGAGCACCAGCGAAGGCCCCAAACCTGTAAATCAGCTGCAACTTCTAAAACAAATCATCATGATGGAGTTTTGCCAACCTAATATTCTGTGCTCATTCATTATTTGGTTTTCACTTTCTGAGCTGATTTAAACAGACCCTGTTGTAACTGTACCAGTTGCATCCAAGATACGAGCCTGATTTATGCTTTGAAAACATGAACTATTAAGTGGCTTAGTTTACAAAGCTAAAGGGGAGTTGTTCAACAGCGATCTGAACTTCTGCAAAGAAGAACATGCAGGTTGTCTATTTTCCCACTAGGGCTAGTAGGAGATTGTGAGTAATTAGAAGAAATTTGGTTTATCCAGTGTCTTCCAGTGGGGAAATAAGAGGTGAGCTTGGCAGGGAACAATTATTATTATTAATAATCATGTTTATTTTGTGGACAGCTAAGGGCTAACCAAGAATGGAGCCCCATTGTGTTAAGCACTGTCCAAAGCCAACCTTTGAGACATATCCATTATTAATGTTTACTTTATTATGATAATGCAGTACAATCTGATAAAAATGTTAGGAAAATGCCATTGTTTTTCACGACGACATCATTGTCCCTGTGTCGAAGTCCATCATGATGCCCTAAACTGAAATGTTAAGATTTCTTTTTCAAATATAGTGGGTTCCTTCATTGGTTAACATTACAACCTCCCCCTTTCTCCACGTTCTATAGTGTGTAAACAAAGTTTTGGTGCTTGCAAAAACACACATCAGAATTCTCATACATGCTCTGTAGGAAAAAATTCTGGGCCTGATTCTCCCAGTAACACTCTGTTGTATTACTTTGGCAATGTATAGGGGAGTTAATATAAGTGTAAATACGTGATTTACATAAATACCATATCATTGATATAATTGACACCCACTTTGAGGCTTTAGACCGTGCCAGAAGTGGGGCGAAGGGGATTTAGTGTAAATGCAAATCATGCTGCCTGTACTGTGATTACATAGCATCTTTACAAATATCCATTCCACTCATAAATATTTGGAATAGCAGCTCCTAGCTCTTTAGGGATAGGACCTCATCTATTCCAACTTTTGGAAAGCATCATGCAGAGTCGGTGCTCTAATGATAAATAGTAATGATAGGGACTTGGGGCACTACCATAATATAAATATTCAATAATATCAATACACAAAAGCCAAAACTGAGTATTCTTTACCAAAAAAGTGAGGGAGCAGAAATCTTCTCAATCATGGGACGTTTCTGCCCTTGTTTATACATGCAACCTTAGTGATGGGACAGAGTATGGCCCACATGTATGGAACAAATATTTGAAATTCCTTGTATGCATAACACAAGCGGAATTCAGGTATACAGTAGAAGCTCAGAGTTATGAATAGCTCGGGAATGGAGGTTGGTCGTAACTCTGAAATGTTCATAACTCTGAACAAAACATTATGGCTGTTCTTTCAAAAGTTTACAACTGAACATTGACTTAAAACAGCTTTGAAACTTCACTATGCAGAAGAAAAATGCTGCTTTTAACCATCTTAATTTAAATGAAACAAGCACAGAAACAGTTTCTTTACCTTGTCAAATCTTTTTTTTAAACATTCCCTTTATTATCTTTAGTAGTTTACGTTTAACACAGTACTGTACTGTGTTTGCTTTTTCTGTGTGTGTCTGCTGCTGCCTGATTGCGTATTTCCGGTTCCAAATGAGGTCTGTGGTTGACTGGTCAGTTCGTAACTCTGGTATTCGTAACTCTGAGGTTCTACTGTAATCACAGAATCATAGGGTTAGAAGGGACCCACAGGTCATCTAGTCCAGCCCCCAGGTAATTAATAACCTGAGTGATAATCATTTTGCTCCAGTCATAATTTTCATTATGATAAAGTTTGTTTTAGTGTAACCAGGGTCATGAGCACCTTTCTAAGGAGTTTTGATTACATCATTTTCAAAGTGAAGCAAAGTTGTAAATAGTTCTTTCAACATTCGAATGCCAGCTTTCCCCATCACAGCAATAAGTATTTTGAGCCACATCTTCCTAGATCTCCTGCTTTTACAATCTCTAAGAAATTATCTTGATTAGACATCCAGGAAATGAATGTAATGCCATGGGGGCATAATGAGTTCATGAGTTATATGACAGACAGTTTTACAAGAGTAGCACTATGCAAGGAAGGGACAGATGGCTAAACCTGCAAAACTAGTTCTATCCATAAATGCGCTTAGCACCGTATAATTATTATTTATTTTTTTTTTCAAAAAAGCTGAAATATATTTGGGAAGTACTTGATCAAACCACAGACTTGGTCAAATATTAACAAATGGAAACTGAACAAAAAAGATACTTTGAAGGACTTAAACATGTGTGGGTTCTCTCTGTATTTGCCTAACTATAATCACCAGGGCCACACTTGTGACAGGCTAAAGCATTGCTGTGAATAGCAAGTATATCATAAGGGTTCTCAATTATGAAAGTGAAGTTGGAACAAAAGACAGGCACCAGACAGACTTCCCCTGTTAAAGATTATCCGGCATGTCACCCAGGTGCCAGCATTCCCAGAAATCCCAGCAGCAATAGGCAACTATATCTCACCTAATGTGACTTAACTGCTTTGAAACCCTGCCCAGAACCTCATGGCATTCCATGCTATCACCTCTTCATGGGGGAATGAACTTTATCTAAGACTTTAAGAGTGTTTGCTTTAAAGATGATTTACCACACTTGACAATTACTGAATTTCCTAAATTAAGTCTGAGCTATTGTTGTTGTTATGTATCTCACATTATACAGAGAAATACCTTGACCATAGAATTGTAAATCTTTCAGCATGGAGAAGTTCACTCATAAACCAAGTTAAAGGTCCTCCAATTCTAATTGGAATTTTGCTGCTCTAGATGTCAGTGCAGACATGAAAAGCATCTGATGGAAGGGGTGAGGAAAACAGAACTGGCGCCCAGGCCTGTAGAAACGTCAGCATGACTGACCCAAGGACTTGACTTACTTTCTGTCTGAAGAATATGGACTGCACAGTTCACAAAGCCTGAGAAAAACACACAAATGAACGTGGTCAGGACAAAGGTTACTAACTCTTTTCCCTTTTCTGTCCACATATTGGATCAGAGAGTACATTTATTGATCTGGATTCATCACAGCCACAACTGCCCTGAAATGAATGGACTTATATCAAGCATGGCTCTCTCCCGCTGTCCAGCTATAAAATAGCTCTCTATTTTTGTTGACTCAAGTGCTCCATGACCCCTTACTTAAATTTGAAATAAGACAATGCATTATTGTTTCATGTTTGTTTTTTTCAGGGAGAACTACCCAAACACTTATACATCTTGATGACATCACCAAGAAATGAGCTCTTCACTGTTGCTTAACACAGTTTCACGGGTTACTTGTTTTTCATGCACTGATTCTTTTAATCTGCCCTCATTAAAAACTTCCATGTTTCAGCAATATTGTCTTTGCATTTCTTTTTGAAGGAGCCAACTATGTGTGCTGAAAGATTAGACTGTCCTGTTTTTTTTAAAAGAAGTCTTCAAAATGAAGTACATCAAAAGTAAAAGTAGGTGACAAATGTTGATATTTGTCAAGTGTTTCTGCTTTGATCCCACATTGCTATTTTTTTAAGAGTTTGACAAATGTGTCCGGTGGTTTGGCTTCAAACATCTTCAGTCTGCACAGTGCTTTACTTGACTTGGAATCCATTTGATCCTTCACTTGCTTTTTTCTCTCCAGTCCTGGAGGACTACAGCTAGCATAAAAGGATAGTTATTGTCTTCCATATGCTGCTGTTGCTGGGGCATCGTGTTTTTAAAAATGGCTTAGGTTGCTGTCCTGAGTTGTGCTTTAGTTTGCTTAAGCAATTTCTAAACAGAAATCCATATAGCTGCCATTGTTTGGTGCTGTTGCTTTTCCGTTTTCATTCAGGTAACAGCTGGGACTCTGATTCTGTTAGTGTTGTAGCATGTAAATAGAACAGGCATTTGCCCTTTCCCTGGTCTATAGTGTCAACTCTGTCCCTCTCCACAAACTACATACCAGAACTGAGGAAGACATTTGGGCCCTGTCCCTCACGTTAGCCAAATAGACCAAAACACATGGCATCATGAAAAGACTAAGGTCTGTGTCATCAACTCTGCTGGAGCTCTGGGCAGTCACATGCGCCAGTCTTCAAAAGCCTCCAGTTACATGTAGGCCAATACCCTCAAAAAAGAAGATAGTCTTTTTGAAACTGAGAGTATAAGATATAGACATATGTCCACTTATGTCTCAGTCTGGAGGTGGCCAGCATATTTTGTTATGCTCCCAGAAATATCACCTCCCAAAGCCTATACTTCCAGAGATAACCTAGAGATGTCCAGTTACTGTTGTCTAGTAATATTCATAGAACTATTGCATTTCAGGATGGTACTTCCAAGAAAGATTTGGCTGGATCAGACATATTCCGAATGAACTTTCCTGTGCTATGTTCAAGATACGATTTGGCTAATGGATGAGCTGTTGAGTGTTGGTGAAGTTTTGCCATTATGAAAAGATTTTGAAGCAAGTGAGAGAATGAGCCATATTCTGCTTCATTTACACCAATGTAAACCAGGTGTAACTCCAGTGAAATCAGTAGCGATCCACTGGTTTTTAGATGTAATAGTTATAGTGCTTTTTTGGCTAAGATGCTATTATAATAACGAAAGTGTCCTTATTGTATTATGTAATTTTTGATAGTAACATGGCCCCTATCATCTTTCTCATCTATCTTTTCTCCTGGAAGAATACATCTCTTGTGATTAAAGGAAACGTGTGCTGTGAATTAGAAAATTTCATGATTTTCACTTGTATAACTGTCTGTCAATAAAAATAACATCAAACATTCCAGGAAAGGCAAGATGATAACACCCATAGACTTGGAGAGAAGTTAGCTAAGGGTACATCTACACTACAGCGGGGAGTCGATTTAAGATACGCAAATTCAGCTACGTGAATAGCGTAGCTGAATTCGACATATTGCAGCCGACTTACCCCGTTGTGAGGACGGCGGCAAAATCGACTTCTGCCGCTTTTTGTCGGCGGCGCTTACTACCACCTCCGCTGGTGGAGTTAGAGCGCCGATTTGGGGATCGATTGTCGCGTCCTGACGGGACGCGATAAATCGATCCCCGAGAGGTCGATTTCTACCCGCCGATTCAGGCGGGTAGTATAGACCAGACCTAAGTAACTACTTGAAACCACCCACAGGTCTCTCCTTGTGTTTGGCCATCACTTTCTGTTTGTCTCTTTTCAGCATTTTCTTTTGCTCTGATCTCAGAAATTTGAATCTGTCTCCTAGCAGTTTGGTATCTTCTAATTTTTGACTTTTAATAACCCAGCTTGCCTTTTACAAGCAGTGGCAGATGCCTCTCTGCTTCCACTGAAAGCTATTTTGTTTTCAATTAAAAAAAAAAAAAGCACTAGAACTTTGTGACTTATTTGCTTCAAGGAATATCTGCAGAGGAATCCGTAAAGCAAATTATTACTTTCCAAAGCTGTTTTCACAGGCATTTCCTGAAGACCTATCAGATAAAATGCTGACTTTAACCTTTTCTTTATCCTTTACATAGTGTATTATTTTATTACCCTCATTTGTTTTTGCAGTTTCTTTTTCTGGACTTCAGAGCACTACAGTTTGAATATGCTTTTGCAAATGATTTAAGAGCTTCTGGGTCAGTTATGTTAGTCCAGAAGTTGTGTGGTTTTGGTGAATAAATCCTTTAGCGTTGATTCTTATTTATCCTCTAATTAGATTCATTTAATCATTAATTAGGTGGTAAGCCAGCCCTGTGAGGATTCCTTGGATGGCATAGAGCCACCGTAGTGGTGCTTCCCAACCTTGGGGACTGTGAGTAGCCACTGTAAGTAAAGTAGAAGTAGCCTTGAGCCTGCTCTGCTTAATGCTATGAGCTGGATGCCCCAGGATGGGGAGAGATGTAAAGGTTTCTTAAACCCATATTGAAAGCATCCAGTGATCCTTCTCCTAGTCAAATACTTCTGAGGCAGTAAACTTGCGACTTCTCAACAGTGATCACTAGCAAGTGAAAGTCACATGTCATGCTTATTCCTCTGGAGGAGCACTTTCTGGGGATGAAATTTTAGAATGGTGAATGTTCCTTTGGTGGTGGGGGGGGATGCTCTAAATACATACTAACAACCATAACAATAACCCGTCAGCCCACACGATTATCTAGATATACAAATCCCTTCACATTTCCTGGAGTGCCACAGGGAAGAATACAGTTATAACATTAGAGTTCAGGAAACTGTTGTTTTCTGTGGCACTTTGCTGACTAGCATGAACTTAGGCCCAGCAGGGAGAGGATGTCTAGAACAATCAGAGTTGTGAGTCCCAAAAGCCAAACTCTCCAAGGCCTTGACTTTTTCCTTGGATGAGACACTGGTTGCATCATCTGATGAATGTCTAACAAATGAGAAACGTGTGGGGTGAAAATAGACGACATCTTTCAACAGTGTGAGAATGAGCTAGTCTCCCAGTCTACCATATATTATCACTTCTCTCACACTGTTTGGCCCTGGCGGAGAGTTTTGTTTTTAAACTTTTCACACTCTGGATGTTACTCCAACCTAGCTACAAAGGTTCCACCTGTCCTTTTAAAAAACCACTATTTGACTCTTCTCAATAAAATAGCAAATCACAAACTGCAAAATAAAATGCAGAACAGAACAACAGCCTGGTAAAGAGAGAATGTAGCAAGATAATGGAAGTATAGCAAATATTTGTGTGTGTGTGTGTGTGTATACATGTGTGTGCTTGTGTGTATATACAAATGCACACGCAAACATATGTACAGGGAGCAAAAATGAAAATTGAGAAATGCAGAGGAAAAAAAGGAATCTAATAATATATCAGTGTTATAAGTGTTATATACACACTTCTACTTCTCTTCTAAAACTGTTTATCTTCTCCTTCCCAAACACCTCTACCTGTTTGTCTGTTTTGTCCAACTGCTGCATCCTCACAGACATCTACATTTTAAAATCTCTGGGGTAAGGAATGTGTCTTTACCGTGTCTAGCACAATTGGGCCCTGATTCTTGATTGGGGTTCTTATACCTTCTATAATAGAAATAAATAAAGTTTATAAAGTATGTGTGTGTGTGTATATATATATAAAATTAAGCATTAATATCTGTTTGGTGTCATACCTATATTTGTGTGTTTTCTATATGAGGGATTATTTTGGTTAGCTAGTGCTACAGTTTGTCTGAATCTGATCATACTAAGCAGCAGATTTCCCATCACAGAGTGTTAGGCAGCGACTGATGTTAGGAGTGGCAGTTCCTGTTTTTAGTGTGGTGTACAGTTCGTACAGTTGTGCAACTGAGTGCACAGATTTGCTGTTTCTTATTAATGAGTCTTGCTATACAGTAAAAGGAAAATTTGTCCCTCTCTTTGCTTCTGTGCAAGTGTAAAAGGCGTTCACCCTTCGCACCAGTGGAGCTGAGGGATCCGTGGG
Source organism: Trachemys scripta elegans (assembly GCF_013100865.1). Classification (NCBI taxonomy): domain Eukaryota; kingdom Metazoa; phylum Chordata; order Testudines; family Emydidae; genus Trachemys; species Trachemys scripta. The sequence goes on from NC_048299.1 coordinate 203,208,781, forward strand.
GAAGAAGGAATAGCAGGAGAAAAAGTTCGTTTAAAAATGTTTTAAATGGAAACTTTTATAAGTTTAGAATGGTTTAGAGTTGCTATAATAGAGGGGTTCTCAAACTGGGGGTCAGGACCCCTCAGGGGGTTGTGAGGTTATTACATGGGGGCTCGCGGGCTGTCAACTTCCACCCCAACCCCACTTTGCCTCCAGCATTTATAATGGTGTTAAATATATTAAAAGTGTTTATAATTTATAGGGGGGTCCTCACTCAGAGGCTTGTTATGTGAAAGGGGTCACCAGTAAAAAAGTTTGAGAACCACTGGTCTAACACCTATGAAGAGTAGGAAATAGTACCTTGACCCTTCTCTAGTGCTGTTCAGACAGGTGCTGATACAGTGATGGATGTTAGTTACAATGGTATATAAGGGGCTATTTCTTCAGCTAACTAAGTGGGATGGGGTGTAGATTTAGCAGTTCTGGCAGTGTTGGAAAAGACTGAATCAGGGAAAGAGATAATGGAAAAGATGTTAACAATAGGCAAATTTAATTCAGATTAAAAATAATTAAGTGGAGCTGAACCGTATGCCAAAACTTGAACCAAATTGAATCTTTTTGAGTTTTGAATGCATTTGCACAACTTAAGCTATTTTTAATTTTTCATGAAACTCTGCATTTCCTGGTTCTGGCTAGAATTACAGTGCCCAAAATGAAGTTGGAGTATTGAGGAATGTTTTTGCAAGATTTGCAGTCCGGCCAGAAACCGTAAGTACTGGAAGTCATGTGAAAATTCTTGAGAGATTTCTTGCCCAGTTCTGGAGATGTCAGAAATTTAATTGATTCAACAAGATACATAAGCTGGTGTCTAACTCTGAGCGTGTGAGTAGCTCCATTGACTTCAAGGGGACTACTCATGGACTCACAGTTAGAGCTCATGTTAAACACGTTTCAGTACCTTGCTGAGTCAGTCCCTTACTTCTGTGAAATATGTAAATCTGAAACATCCAAACTGAAGTGAACCCCCAAATTGTAGCTGTAAGAGATTTGTATCCTCTCTTTTCCAATAAGACGGAGTTATTGTGGATGATGCAATTAGAACTGGTAAATGTATTTTAATGTTTCTCTTTAGGAATAGTTTGTTGTTGGCTTAAGACAATCAATTAGTAACTAGCAGAGTGGTGTGGGGCTTATACAATATTTTGGGGCACTCGCACATTGATATTAATCATCAACCTACCAAGATAAGTCTTAAGGGAGATGGGGAAAGAGGCTATCGTTTGCTTGTCCTTTAGGCTATTAAGTTTATCTTCCTGCTTGGTGTTGAAGATAATAGGCCACTTTCCATTGTTCTCCTCCTTAGATTACTGACGTAGACATTTTTAGTCATCAGCATGGTTACCTTTTATGTTATTGTTATTGTGGAACTCCAGTTAAGCTGTGGCTTTTTGAGTGGTAAAGTCTGCTATTCCTCTGGGCAGCCTGGCTTCAGAAGGTTGGGGAGCATCTCCCACTGGCTTTCTCCTTATTGCCTTGTTTATCTCCCCTTTACTACCGCAGCCTCCTTCAAAATGGCTGCCTTTCCCCATCTTGGTCCCTTTCAGAATATCCACAGTGCAGCAGCCAAAATAATTTCCTCACCCACTGCTTGGACTATGTTATCCTCCTCTTCAGTTCTCACTAGTCTACCTGGGAATGAGGCACTTGTCACAGAGAGCTCTCTGGGCCAAGTGAATGTCATGGATGAGTCTGGGGGCTTTTATATAAAGCTCTTGAGTTTCCCTCTGTTAAATGAACATTACACTGTACTACACCCAGTACCAGAGCAAGCACAATCATCTTGGTTTTATGCTTAAGGCAGGTGGGTGCCTGACTGGTTCTTTCTTGTCGTATCCTGTTTGCAACACACAAGAACAGTTTGGCAAAAGAAAAATAAAACATGTTATGAAAACATTTAAGTCATCTTTGTTCCAAAATGAAACAATTTTTTGTTTCCTTGAAATTTTTCACAACATATTTTTTGAAAAACTCCAAAATTTCCCTCCCCTTTTTTCCCCACCCCACTTCACTCTTTCCTTTGTCTCAAAGAATGCAGTAGAATGGATGATATCTAGGGTTTGTTTTGTTTGGCGTTTTTCACTTTTTCATTTCCAAGTTTCTTTTTGGCCACTCTATAAGTTTAACACATTTGAGGACGTTTTCAGCAGTTACGGAGTGGCAAAAACTAAAAAAATCCCTCCAGCATCCTCCATCCCAGCATCCAACCAACCGAATCATGGACATTGTTCATTCTGTTGCATTCCATGGCAAAAAGGGAGAAAGAGGGGAGAAAACCATAAAAACAGACAACCAACATTTTGAAACTTTGAAATAGCAAAATTTAGAAATGTTTGGTTTTGATGAAAACATTGAAAATTTTAAGAAAGCTTTATCTGAAAATTTCCCATTTTAAAAAGCAATTTTTGTCAACAAAAAGGTTTCAAATAAAATTTTTTGACCATCTCTAGAGCACAAAATACATCCGAGCTCTGGCTGTGACAGCCATAACAAGCCAGCTTTTGTAGCTATGGCTGTCCATCCCTTTGCTGCTCCTCCTGACCTCCTGCCTTGCTACAGTATCAGGAGTCACCTGCCATCTGACTGTATTCTATGGGTCCCAATATTTTGCAGACTCGCTCGAAGAATCCTGGCACTTCATGAGACCAGTCACTTACCAACTCCTGAAAATGTGGCTTGTAGATAAGATACTCTTTCTTTATATTGTGGCAGAGCTCTGTCCTTGCCCCCGTGGGTCCTGCACTTCTAGGTGGTATATGCTAGCCTCAGTGGCTCACTGTGACCCTTCATGTAGCCCTTCTCTCTCTAGGGCCAGGGTTAGAGTCTACTGAGCCCTTTTCATCATAAGCCAGCAAGGAGGCTGGTGAGAGAATTCCCACTGTCTCTGTTGTCCCTAGGGGCTTGTTTTAGAACAGTTTAGCCCCCTGTCCTGACAGGGGCCTGACTTCCCCTCCCAGGAGGTGTTCCTGTAGTGGTGGGTTGGGGGGAACCCGGGCCCACCCTCTACTCCAGGTTCCGGCCCAGGGACCCTAATGGTAGCAGCTGTTGGTAGCCAACCTTTCACTGCCAGAGTTGCTACATTTCCCTGGGCCACTTCCCTACAGCTGTCCTGCTTCTCCCTTCTTCACCCTTACCTTAGGGCTCCCTTATCAATAACTTGAGGGTGTCTTCATTAACCAGCCCTTCAGCCACACTTCCTCTCCTCTGTCTGACTGAAGTGAGCCCTTTTTATAGTATCAGCGGGGCCTTAATTAGAGTCAGGTGGTCACATTAGCTTAATGGCCTCACCTGACTCTTTGCAGGTTAATTGGAGTCAGGTGTTCTCATTAGCCTGGAGCAGCCCCTGCTCTGGTCAATCAGGGAACAGAAAACTATTAATCCAGTGGCCAGTACATCTGCCTTCTGCTATTCTGCTGTACCCAACAGGCCTGGGTTTATCACAATATCCAGAGGATGTTGTACCTTACCAGGGTTGTGTACTCAAGCTGTCTTAAGGAAGATGGCTACAGGGAAAAGAGCAGATGAGAAGAACACGTTGGCAAGTGTTTACCAATAAACACCAAAGAAAAGCTGAGACTGATCATCACCTCTGAGCATGACCAAGTATCTCACAAGAAAATGACCCTTCTTTGAATAGGAGGCAGCAACTGCTACTCCTTCTCCCTATGCATTTCTAAATTTCCTGGAGGGAAGCTCCCATCTTCAGCAGCCCTTAGCTCCCCTCCTCCCCTTTTGGACAGAAAACAATTGATCCTTTATATTTTTATTATTAAGAGGGTTAATGGCCACCAAATTTCTATGCTGAACCCTGAAGATTCCAGTTTCCTTCCATCCCTGGTTCCCAATTAGTTATTTCATGGGACAAACACAAAGAAAATATTTACTCTTCCATGGGCTCTTCCATGGGGGCGTTACTGTCTCCTCCCATGACACCCACTGGACATGCCCCAGAGTTGAAGAACACATAAGCCAAGCAGGAATCAATGCAAATCATAGAATCATACAAGATTAGAGTTGGAAGAGATCTCAGGAGGTCGTTATCCTTTCCAGTTACCTTTGAAATTATACAGATGTATTGGGTTTATAACCACACACAGAGAGTAGTGCTTTGGAAAGGCCGTAGGCTTAGTGGTGGTGGTGTTGTGTTGTTGCTTTTAGAAGGATTTATATATTTTAAATCAACCTCTGGGCTTGGGACTGTATTTGCCTAAGACATTTAAAAAAAAATCAGTAATTTAAAAAATATATATATAAAGATTTAAAATGTACCATTATATTTTCAGTGCTGAAAAGATGGAACCAAATTCTGCTCTCAGATACTCCAGGGTAAATCTGGAGTAACTCCTCATGGAAAGGAGAATTCAGCCCAGGCAGTTACTGTGCAAGTCAATGTGTCTGACCTTCCCTATGTTGTCCTACCAATGACCCCTTTCGTAATCAGGCAGAAATCATGCTCCTTAAGAGTGGGAGGTAATGCTGCTTCCATGCTGGCCTATTCCTGGGCCTCTACTATACAGACATTGCCAACAGTAACAAATTGCTCTGAGTTATGTGCCGTAGTTTAGTGATGTGGACTAGTTATTTATTAGAGACAGAGCTGGGACACTAGCAAAGGGAGAAAGTGGGAGTCAAAAATCCAACGAAAGTGAAGCTGCATTGCCTAGAAGGTGGCCTGTGCAAATAACGTTCTGTTTCCCTCATCTTCTGAATCGTACAATATCGCATTTAAAAGTGAACCGTGTGCAACATGTTAAAAGCAAACAACAAAAAATAAAGGAAACTCCCCCTCGAGGGCTGTGGTTAAAGGGGAAAGTTAGTCCAATGTTGGACTTGACTGCACTTCCAGAGGTGACAGATCACTGCTTGATTGTTTCTTAAACCGCACAGCTTCTTAGCTATAAACACAGACTCTGATACTGATTGTAGAACTAAAGGATATCTTTAAGAGGGATGATAAAAATAAACAACATCTTTCCATAAATGTAAAGGAGGTTCCTGTGGACCAGATCCTCTGTTGGTGTAAACTGGCATAGCTCCACTGAAATCAATGGAACTCTGCTGAGCTGCACCAGCTGAGGAACTAGCCCTGTGTATTTATTTGGATACATGTGCTTGAAAGAAGAAAATACTTCTTTAATGCAGTGAGTCTATAAAGTGATTTTGGGGGGGGAATTATTTATAGTTCCCCTCTTTTGATATCTAGTTCACTGTGACATGTTAACATGCAACAGTAATGTCAATAGCTAGCCAGCCAAGTAACATTCACTGTCATTCAGTTAAAATTTGCCTGAGCAAGGTCTAATATGCCTTGCTCCTTGTTTTGTATTGAAAACCATCACTCGTACTATTTCCGTACTATTTCATCAGTCTGGAATAGAGCTGTGTACATAATCGATTTTTCCATTCATCCTGAACTAAAGCTGATCTTAAAAAAAAAAAAAATTGATGAATTGAAAAAGTTGGAAAAATGTTTTGGGTCCAACTAAATGTTTTGGGCATTTTTAACCTTTTTAGTTAAAGCAAAGGAAATGAAGGCTCTAGATTCACAAAACAGAGGCGATATTGGTTGGTGCATCTCTTATACTTAGTAGTCCTGTGGATAGGACACCATGTGGGAGGGGGGAAGCTCGGTTGCAGGCCCTGCTCCAATTAATATTTAAGTATTTATACAACATGGAACAGGAGATATTGTGGTCAATCCCTTAACCCATAAGAATAACCTATAGCCTTGTGATGAGGGCACTCATTAGCAATGGGCAGACCTGGATTCAAGTTGAAAGTGGGAATTTTGACCTGGATCTCCCTCCTCCCAGTCAATTCCATTAACTACTAAGTTATTGGGTCTGGGGGGGGGAGCAGCACCTCAGTTTGTGTATAGTGCCTAAGTCCCCTTGTGAGTCTAGCTAAAAAAAAAAAATCAAAGTTTCATGCTCATAATGTCAAAACAAAATTTTGTATTGTTTCATTTTGTCTGAAACAATTCAGCCAGATCAACACAAGTTCACAAGATGTTTCAGTCTACCTGAATCTGCATTTTGCAGCAAAAAGGGTTTCACCTGAAAAACTTCGACCAGTTGTAATCTGGACTTGTCATGGTTGATTTTGTCAAAAATTTTCAAAATGTTGAATTGCTTATATTTTTTTTCTTTCCCCCATCTTTCCCTTTTTCCTTTGTTCCTTTTTGCTATTGAATGTAATAAAATGAATGCTCTCTAGGTTTCCCCCAGTTTTTCTTTTTTTTTGGTTTTTTTTTTTTTTTTTTTTTTTTTTTTTTTGCCACTTGGTAAATTTTCAAAACTTCTGTAACTTTGGAAAGTTACAGAGTGGCAAAAGGAAAAATGAAACAGACAGACCTTGGATGTTGTTCATTTTGTTGCACTCTGCGGCAAAAAGGGGAAGGCGGGAGAAAAATGAAATTTCAAAATGTTTTGCAAGAATTTCAAAAAAATAAATAATTGTTCCCCTGTGAATCTGCAAAACAGAAACAACTTTGAAATGTCAGAGTTCTGTGACATTGTGTTTCCATTTTTCTATCCACTCTAACAATGGATGGGATGCTCATTCAGAGCCTCCCCTGTGGGCCTATGGTGAACAGTTTAGGGGACACAGGGAGATTCCATTCAGTTGGGATGGACATTGAATATATCCTTCAAAAAAACAAGAAGAAGGCCGGCCTTCCCACTGAATCACAAAAGGCCAATTAACGTTGATGAAATAAAGGAATTTAATTTTTCCTTCATTCTTACTGCAGACACAGACAACCTTCCTCCCTTATGAGGTAACTTAATATTCACATTATGCTTTATGGGATATCCTTTATTTACCTAATGCTTTCCTGTCCAGTCTTTTCAGGCTATGAATCTTGTATATTTTATATACACAAAGGTGACTTTTCCTTCCTTTAATGACCGTGGCTTATCAGTGTAGGCAACCGATACTGAACTCATAAATATGTCACTCTCAGTTTAGTCGCAGCCCTTTTACTTCATAAGAATATTCCTTAGTGTTCCCCCCACCCCTCCCCCCACTGCATCACCACAGTCCACTCATCCCCTTCATTTTGTTGGACTCTCTACTGATTGATATAAACAAATCACCAATTTAAACTACCGTCAAAAATCATTGTAACAGGAGCACACAGAAAATATAATACAAGGTTGGTGGAGCCAGTGCCTTCCGATTCCAATTAAATATTTCCTGTAAGTCTGTGCCAATTGTGCATCTTGTAAGAACATTTGAAAGCAGGAGTTTGAACTCCAAGGGACCCTCTTGCCTCAAAACCTGTTTCCTGTTTAACAAGATTTAACAAGTAGAACCCAACATGCGCAATCAGCAACAAAAGTCATTGTGAGCAGCTCTGATGTGTGAAGGTGCAGTGTTTCCTCCCTGCCACATATGCCCTCTCTACCGGCTCTGGAGTTGGCTTGGATGATGCAGTCCCCCTAACATCCTATGGTGCAGGTTTCTCATGGACGAGGCTCAGGCATTTTTGCTGGTGTAGATCTAAGGAAGCAGTGCAAAATTAGTTTGTCTAAATGGGTTAAAGCTTCTTGGCCAAATGACTTCTTAAATGCTTTTATGTTCCTGATTTATTTATCTATCTGGTATTGTTCCCTGGAAAGTTGTGTGAAATTTAGTAAAAGATCATTTTCACAGAATATCCGGTAGAGTACGTTTAATATCTGCTTTCTGAGGCAAGGCAGCTTGTAGTGTTTGCGGTACTTGAGTAGAAGTTTATCCCTTCAACTGGAGACAGAGCCGCAGTGTTTAGCAGATTGCGTTGAAATTTGGACACGGTTTCTGGCTGGGGAAGGGGAGTAAACGGGGAAGGTGGGAATTAAAGCTCCTCAGTTCAATTAACTTAGGCTAGATCCTACTTTTTTGCAAGGCTCTGTGGCTACTGCTGCCACACACCTGGTATACAGATGGTTTGTGGTCCCATAGCTGCTGCTCCTCCTCCCATAGCTGAGCCCTCTGCTCCTCTCTCCTTCCCCTTGCCCCTAAAAGGAGCAGGCAGAGGCCTCTGAAGGAGGGAGCCTGGCTGTCCAAGAGCCAATGGTTATTTCTGAGGAGGGAAGGGTTCAGGGACCAATGGGGAATGCTTCATTTTCCAGAGGAGCAGAGTGGTGGAGACAAGAAGGAGAAGCCAGAGGGAACGAGTGGGCTCAGGCTGCGATATGAGCAGAGCTGGGAGTGGAACCCAACTTCCACTTCGAAATCCTAGAGGCAGAAATGGTCCATTTCTAAATGGTGAACGTGATTGGATCCAAAACTGAGAAGATGGACCCTAGCAACCCCAAAGTTCAAGAATTCCAGTTCAGGTCCATCTCTAATCAGAGTGAATATTTACTGAGTGGTGAGATTATACGCATTATGGTACAGAACACTGAGGAGACATTGCCTGTTCTCCAAGCAGCTTACGGTCTATGAAATGGTAAGGAATTAATCATATATATATTTATAATTGCTGCATGTGTGTTCTATGTATGCACAGTGTATGTTATTTAGATTGTAAGCTCTTGAAGCTTTCTTCCCATGCATTTGTCCAGCGCCTAGCACATTGGGACCATCATTTAGGTTGCATCCTCTACGTGCTACTGTAATAATAATAATCCTACTGGTCTAATATCAATGATAATGAAATTCACATTGCTTTTTCCTCAAAAATGCTTATGTGACCAAGTCTCTAAAATACATTCTACACTGTGCAGTCCTCTGAAATCAGCCCTGGTTCTAGAGTTATGTCCATTGATGACCTTTGTCATAACTATTGTGCTAGGGAATTAGGTATGGTGAAGACAGTGTTCTACATATCCCTATGCCATTCTCTTTGACATCCTCCTTGGTGTCATTAATCGTGCTAATGGGGAATTTTCAAGTTCAGGTTTTAAAACGAGGTTTGTTTATTGAGATCATGAATTCTGCCATTATGATTGGCTGCTGGAGAAAAAAGAGCTACAAATTTGATAAGGGTTCTTGGAAAAAAAAGTTTTATCTGGACCGCTCCTAGTTTCAGAGCTATCATCAGGTGAGGTACCTAACTGGGGTATTTCTGTAAAGAAGTCCCTCAATCTGCTAAACTTCCTAGGTCCGGCCTCTTCAGCTGACACAATCTACCACTATTTGATGACTGTTGTGTTGTTACCACTTCTGGTAGGTTTTGAGAAATAGAAAGCAGGGTAATGAGCACTCAAATTCCATAGTTCTGCCATCTGGGAAAACATCAGGAGGTCTTCACTCAGTTTTTAGACCCAATAAAGTATCTATAATATAGTTATAATGACTTATTCTTGGTGGGACTCTCAATTTCAGATAAATTCTAGAGCTATAATTCTGAACTCAGTAGATGAAGTGAGATTGTGCTGGACTGCCTGTTGTTGTTGCTGGTAGTAGTAGTAGTATTGTGGTAGCATCTACCAGGTACAATCAGGATTGGGTCCCTGTTGTGCTAAGCACTTTACCACATGTATCATTATAAATGACACTCCTTGCTCCAAAGAACTTCCAGTCTCACTAGATTCTTCAGGATGATGTTATTATTGGATATTAGCATAACCCCTATCACAACACTGATCATATTTTTGTATATTAAGAAACCTGCCCCCATGTTTTAAACCTTCCTCATGAAAATGCATTATTCTGACAAAGTGGAAATCCTGCGATATCTCTGGTTTTTGACTGAAGAATCTGTGTGTGTATGACTTTTCCTGATAAATTAGGTATCTTTGGCTGACTGTGGTCTGCCTTGCTTAATTGATAAGTACAGCAATGTCTTCCCTTTTATGATTCAATCTGCTCATATTTGCCACATTCCAATCTCATATTTGTCTTATTTCATATTACCTGGGACATATCATCTTACCTAATTTATGTAAACTGAAAGAAAACTGCTACAAAATTTAAACAATAAAAAAGATGACAGCTGATATAGCCAGGCACTGTTGTCGTGAGAACAGATTCCTGAGAGCCTATAAATATCCTCTGTATACTGCCAGTCATGGAAAACATAGAAGACGGCCGCCCTACTGGAATAGATTATTTACATTACCTCACATCTGTCATCAGTCCAGAGTATTCTTTGTGTGTGCATGCAGCATGAGATTAGAGAGGCTGCTGCCAGAAGAGAAACACAGACAAGATTTGTGGCAGCATTTGTTTAGGTGGTTGACTAGTCAATAGCACTAGTGTTTGGTTTATCAGCAGGTCCAGTTAACTCACTGTAACTTGGGCCTTTTCTTGATGCACTTGTTAGCTTGCCATGTTGTAGTTTGGGCTCCCCACTAAGCAAAAATGTGGGCAGCTAACATGGCTTCAAAATGTATTAGCCTGCAACTTAACAGGGCTTTTCAATCATGTTGAGCTAACTTGGTGGTGCTAATGTAAATGCACCCTTTTTGCCCATCAAGGCAAGGCTTGAAGTTTAGAAAACCTACCCTGCCAAGCAACTGTTTACATAGCATCTCTGGGAACTGCTACAAAAATGCGAAAGTACAGATCCCAAGCCTGCTGCCACTGAAGTTAATAGCAAAACTCTCATTCACTTGAATGACGTAAGGCTTAGTCTCATTGGCCAAGATTTTCAAAATTGACTAGCTATCTTGGGTGTCTCAAGTTTTGCAGTGTTCGACTTAAGACAACTTTAAGAAACGTCATTTTCAGAAAGTGTTGAACACCTAAAGTTGCCTCAAGTTGAGTACCTAAAAATTGAGGTACCAGAAACCACTAGTCCCTTTTGAAACTCTTGGCCATCTAAGATGCCCTGAGGCCTACAGGCATCGAGGCCAAAATTTTCAAAGCTCTGTGCCTAAAGTTAGGCTCCTGAATCTATATTTAGCCACCAAATAAAAGTGGCCTAATTTTCAGAGCATGTGCAGCTCCCATTGGCTCCGACCATGCTTAAAAGTGACATTCTAGCTTCCAGTTTGTTAGTAATGATGCAGGTTCACAGTTTAATATTGTGTAACTAACATCAAACAGCATAAGCTCCTTTGGGGGAGGAGGTCTTTTCTCCAGTCAGTGTGCGTGCATAATTCTCCTTAGGCACTGAAGGGAGGAGAAGCTAAGGGATCTAAATAGAGCTACTAAATTTTAAATTCAAGACATAGAACTTCCTCCCCTCTCCCTCCATACACAAACATCAGAATGGTATCTGGCTCCAGATGAGACCATAGATTAACTTGAGCTAGCAATTTGGGAATCTTCTGGGCTCGGGATTAGATGACCTGGATAGAAATGGGAGAGGGAGAAGGTTTTCTCTTTGGCAGGGTGGATGTGGGATTGTGTTTACCACATTGGCTCTGACCTTTAACATCAAAAGCTGAGACCTGATTAACACTATGTACAGGGAGAGAGAGAGATTTTTTTGCTTACCAGCCTGTGAAAAGGAGAATTTGTTTAATTCTAAACTGTTTGCTTTATCATCCTACAATAAGACCAAAATGACATTTCCAACCTGGACTTTGTGCACTGTTTTATTGACTTCCCCAGAGCTGGCTAATTATTTGACCCATCATGGCATAGTATTGTCCCCTGATTTGACATGCTTACACAGAGTGCTATGAAAGCGTTGGGAAAAGCAAACAAGAAGAAAGCAAATCTGAGAATTCATAATCTTAAAATTCTTCTAGTGGAGGGGATAATTCAAATGTAAAGTTTGGAGGAGACTTGTGGAGTTCCACTTGATATGGGAGTTATATGAAAAAGTGAAATTTTGTTTTTCTAACAATTTAATACTTGAATTATAAAAAGACAGATCAAGAAACTATAGATGTTTATGATTATTATTTATCATTTACAATACAGTAGCATGTAGAGGCTATAGTTGAAATTGGGACCCATTCATGCTAAGTACTGGACAGAAATAGCCCTTACAATTTAAATAGACAAGACAGACAAAGACAAGAAGAAAGGAAGTATTATACCCATTTCACAGAAGAGAAACTAAGGCAAAGAGCATGATGTGACTTACTTAAGTCTACACAGGATGCCTGGGACAGAGCTGGGAATTAAAATCAGAAATTCTGAGTTTGAGTCCAGCTACTTAAAATTAAGTTAAACCTTTATAGCTCTTCAATATTATACTTTAATTTAAAAAAAAACAAGCCAGAAAACCATTTGGTGTCCAACGGATCAAATAACTATTAAACATATTGCAAAAAATGGTCAAGAGAAAAGAACAGTTGCAGCATTAATAGGCATGTAATCAAAATGGTGGCTATACTTCATGCAAATTGGACTCTGTGTGTACAATATATCAAGTAAATCCTCTTCATGCCAACTGCCTGTAGCATGCCCAAACAGCTGGATAAGGGAGATGGGGAAGAGGTGACTGGGCCAAACATTCCCATCAGGATGTGGGAGGGATAAGGAGAAAAGAGGATGTGAAGCTCAGCCAACTTGGCTTCCAGAAATGCAGGGAAGAAAGGGAGGCAGAAGGGAGGGGAGTAAAGTTATTCTGAGCAGGTGGTAGAGCACAGGTGCGGGGGCTGCTTCCTGAGACAGCTGTGCTGTTATCTTTTCTTGAGCCCTTAGCTACTCATTAAAATATTCTCTTTGGAACCGTCTCTTCATACTCACATTTCCCTCTTGTTCCTGCAGTAGTTCTGCATAAGTGACTTGTCCACCTGTAATGATTCCCTCTTCCTCCTACAGGAACATTTGGTCCAGGTCACTTTTCATCTCTTTCCCTATGTGCAGAAAAAGATCTTCCCACATATTCTTTTTCATTGCCTTCAGGTTATTCAATGTTCCACCACCTGGGATCACATTCACCAGTCCCCTTTCCTGTACTGGGAGCTCCATGTTGCTCTACTGGTCACTACAATTAGAGCTGGTTGAAAAATGCTAATTATTTTTCATGGGACATATCAAAAAGTTTTCACTGAAAAAATTCTCACAAGTGTGTATTGTTTCAATTAAAAGACTAAAACCAAAAATTAGGGGGGGGGGGTTGAAAACTGTTTAGAGGGAAATTTTACAGTTTCCTGTAAAATTCAGGTTTTAAAAACAAAAATCAAATAATTTTTCCTAAAACCAAAAATGTTCAGTGTCCAGCTTTTTGTTGAAAAAAAAAAAAACAGAAAATTGTGCCTAAAAAAAATTACCACAAATATTTTTGTTTTGTTCAAAAAGACATTTTCCATTGAAAAAATATTTTGATGAAATTTTTTTCAGTCAACATAAGAACATAAGAAAGGCCGTACTGGGTCAGAGGCCGTACTGGGTCAGACCAAAGGTCCATCTAGCCCAGTATCCTGTCTACCGACAGTGGCCAATGCCAGGTGCCCCAGAGGGAGTGAACCTAACAGGCAGTGATCAAGTGATCTCTCTCCTGCCATCCATCTCCACCCTCTGACAAACAGAGGCTAGGAACACCATTCCTTACCCGTCCTGGCTAATAGCCATTAATGGACTTAACCAACATGAATTTATCCAGTTCTCTTTTAAACTCTGTTATAGTCCTAGCCTTCACAACCTCCTCAGGTAAGGAGTTCCACAAGTTGACTGTGTGCTGCGTGAAGAAGAACTTCCTTTTATTTGTTTTAAACCTGCTGCCTATTAATTTCATTTGATGACCCCTAGTTCTTGTATTATGGGAATAAGTAAATAGTCTGCTTTGGTCTTAACTATCTTTAGCAGTTTAGTATCATCTGCAAACTTTGCCATCTCACTGTTTACCCCTTTCTCCAGATCATTTATGAATAAGTTGAATAGGATCGGTCCGAGGACTGACCCTTGGGGAACACCACTAGTTACCCCTCTCCATTCTGAGAATTTACCATTAATTCCTACCCTTTGTTCCCTGTCTTTTAACCAGTTTTCAGTCTATGAAAGGACCTTCCCTTTTATCCCATGGCAGCTTAATTTACATAAGAGCCTTTGGTGAGGGACCTTGTCAAAGGCTTTCTGGAAATCTAAGTACACTGGATCCCCCTTGTCCACATGTTTGTTGACCCCTTCAAAGAATTCTAATAGATTAGTAAGACACAATTTCCCTTTACAGAAACCATGTTGACTATTGCTCAACAGTTTATGTTTTTCTATGTGTCGGACAATTTTATTCTTAACTATTGTTTCGACTAATTTGCCTGGTATAGACGTTAGACTTACCGGTCTGTAATTGCCGGGATCACCTCTAGAGCCCTTTTTAAATATTGCCGTTACATTAGCTAACTTCCAGTCATTGGGTACAGAAGCTGATTTAAAGGACAGGTTACAAACCTTAGTTAACAGTTCCGCAACTTCACATTTGAGTTCTTTCAGAACTCTTGGGTGAATGCCATCTGGTCTTGGTGACTTGTTAATGTTAAGTTTATCAATTAATTCCAAAACCTCCTCTTGTGACACTTCAATCCATGACAGTTCCTCAGATTTGTCACCTACAAAAGCCAGCTCAGGTTTGGGAATCTCCCTAACATCCTCTGCCGTGAAGACTGAAGCAAAGAATCCATTTAGTTTCTCCGCAATGACTTTATCGTCTTTAAGTGCTCCTTTTGTATCTCGATCATCAAGGGGGCCCACTGGCTGTTTAGTCAAATCTAACTACAGTGAAAAACAAGAAATAGCAAGACTGGTAACCATAATGGTAGCTCATCCATCCTTTGCAATTCCAAGGACTGTGGTGAAAATAACAATTTTGCTTCCCATGACTTCCTACCAGATGCATTTTTGTTGGACTAGAGCTGGTAAAAATAGCTTAAGTTATTAGAATTCACACACAAAACTCATAAGAACAGGGAAGTGGGGTCCAGATTGTGTAAATAGGAGCACTGCAGGGAATAAGGAGAAGTAGAAGGCTTCATTTAGTCACTTTATAGTTAGTTTAGCTTACTTAAAAAGTTTTTTGTAGAGGTAATCAGGAGACTTGAAACCATCTCTGTGTGAAGGGTCTCAGCAAGTGAATTAGAGGTAATTTTCAAGGGAAAGTTCAGAGAAAGGATGAAAAGTTTACTTTAGAGAGCCTTGCACAGATTCTATCAGAAGATCAGCTCATCTGTGCAAGACATTCAGGTTTGGGATGGAGCCTGAGCTCTGTGATTCCGTGAGGGAGAAGGGTTCACATTGCAATTTTATAGCCCCATGAGTCTGAGTCAGCTGACAGGGCCAGCCGTGGGTGTTTTATTGCTGTGTAGACATACCAGAGAAGCTAGTTTCTCTAGGCAGTGTTTACAAGGCCTACCCATGCCATAAACCAGTCTATAAAATCACACTAACAGGGCCCTGTCTACAATGGCCAGGAAAACCATTGGCCCAACCACAGTCCTATGTAGGTCAAAAGAAATTTCCCCGTTGATTATAATGGGAGCAGAAGAGGCCCCATCTCAGAACTCTTCTAATATGAATGGTATTGAATTTCAGAATGCTATTGATATGTTAATACAGTTTCCCAGGCCACCTAAAGTAGGGTGTTTAATTTAAGAAAGGGGTTCCGTGTGGTGTCTGAATATAATTCAGAATACCTGTTTCCACTTGCATCAGTGCTAGCTGTCAGAATAGATTGGTTTTAAAAGAAGAACAGGAGTACTTGTGGCACCTTAGAGACTAACAAATTTATTAGAGCATAAGCTTTCGTGGACTACAGCCCACTTCTTCGGATGCATATGCATATGCTGTAGTCCACGAAAGCTTATGCTCTAATAAATTTGTTAGTCTCTAAGGTGCCACAAGTACTCCTGTTCTTCTTTTTGCGGATACAGACTAACACGGCTGCTACTCTGAAACCTGGTTTTAAAAGGTTTCAGAAATGAGCCACCTCCCACTACATCCAGATTGTGTTTATTAAAAAAAAAGCAGAATTAAGCAGAAAAAAATAGCATTCATCAATACACTATTTCCAAATAGACTTGCTTCCTTAAAAAAGCCATTTAGTTTCCTAGTTCAAGGGTAAGTTTATTCCCAGAAGATGAAGTAATTTAGTGAAATAATAATGTCCCCCCATAAAAAAATCCCCATAATAGAATTCAGCTTTAGGAATTGCAGAGGAAGGAAACTGTAACTTCTGTCAAAGCATAGGGATCAGATTAGCATTAATAAAGCATTCTTCATAGAGCAGAATGATAGCATATGGCCTAATACACATCCAAATAACTCCCATTTCCACAATGTTTCCTTTCAGATATGGGATTTTCTAATTAATTGTAGGAAAGAAAACTGAAAGTGTACTTTCTTCTGCTAAATTTCTCTTGACTATTAATTCCTATGCTGAGTATTGTACCATCGGATCATTGTTAACTATTTGAGAAACTAAAGAGCTACACTTACTTTCCTTATCACAGTGTTGAGATATTTCCTCTGTGTTACCAGGAGTGTTTTGATTAGTCTTGACTGGGTCCACAGAGAAGACATAGTTGCTATTTTCCAAAACTGACCTTATTTCTAGAATAAAGCCTCTAGTTAGCACTGCCCAATAGTCACTCTTAGGTTTGAATTGTTAATCTCTAGTAGTTTTTTTTAATCTCCTTTTAATGTTATGGCTATCTGAGACAAAACAATTATAAAGAATTGCTACTAGAGTCGGCCAGCTATTTTCAGTTAGTTTGATTAATTTAATGCTTATTTTTGTTTGCAAATTATCTGTGAAGAGACTTTGATATTTACTCATTTGTTTGCTGTTTGTAATTACTAGGTGAATGCGTTTATGCGAACATCAGTCAGCCTATGGATTGCTTACTGTTTGCATGGTGTAAATAGTCACCTAAATCACATGGTATTGTTTCTGCTTCTTGATTGGCTGACTCCCAGACCTGCAGTTTTAAAGATGGCCATGCAATCCCTTCTGGTGCAAATACTTCTGCAAGTAGGCTCCTGCATGTGCAGGTGTGAATACCTAATCAGATGAGCATTCATAACACTTTCACTTTCTGTTGACTTTCTGTTGAATTGATCTGCCATGAATGGTCGTTCACCATACACTAGTGAAAAGGGAATATGAATGTAATCCAGGCTAATATGCAGTCTTTATTTGAACATACATTTGTGAATAGATTGGCTGCAGTATTTACCTGGTTCTAACTGTGACTATTAGGTTATTTTTTGGTACTGTGCAACATGCTCATGCAGCAAAAAACTGACAGGTCTCTCTACAGGACTTGTCTACAGACAAAGCACCCAGAAGGGAATGTTTTTTCTCCTGATTTTTATAAAGCTTTTATTATGTTGTAACAAGCTGGTGGTGTTTGCCTGAAACGCTTATCCTGTTTGTTGGTATTGGTCTTACTGGGAAAGGGTTAAGTGGCTCTGCTGGCTCAATGAAGCGGGTGGTTTGTTATTTTGTCCAATTAAAAGGGAAACAGAAGAGGCAGTAGTGAGAGAGGATCTAGACAGTTCTGAGGCAGGAACCCTACCAGCAGCTAAGCCTGGGGAGAAAGTTTGAGCTAAAATTTGTTGCCTAATTGTTAATAAAGCCCAAACCCCGAGGAAAGTAAAAAGATTTTGACTCTAGGCAGTGTGTAGACATTGTTTTAGAGTACTTTGGGAAAGATACCTGCTCAGAGTTGTATTTTCCTTTTTGGTGCTGATAATGTTACAATCTGAGTTGAACTGAATTGAGGAAACTTTCAGATGTACTAGATTTAAAAATCAAGTACTGGCAAAACTCCCATTGACTTAAATGAGAGCAGGATTGTGTCCTGTGTCCTTTCATCTATTGCTCTGCTCAGTTATGGTGCCAGAGATCTAACAAAAAGGACATAACATTCAGGAGCATTAATTAGGCATCAGCTCAAGCCTTTCAATAATATTATTACAACCTGTCTTTATTTTCCACATGGGTAATGGAAAAACAATGGCGAATAGGCGATCCTATTCATAGAGTCCAGAGTGAGTAGCTCTCAATGCTAACATTTCCTAGTTTGTCAGCTTATTAGTAGGACTGTGTATGATGGAAGAACAGAGGGCACTTCATTGTGAATTTATCAACATAGAAATCCACAGACTTTCCCTTTAAGTTGATAACACCTTAAACCACAGGCAAGGATCTGTCCACTGGAATGACATGGAGGGTAGATACCACCTCAGAGGACAGTTTAACTATTCCCACGGAGATACTCCCTCCATCATGAAATAGTGGCAGCTGTCCGGGTACAGCAAAGGCAAAGTGTGCTGCACCCCTTGTCAGTATATTTAGCTATTGTTAATGAGGGGTGTAGCTAGCAATTTGGAATTTGTACATACACACATTGACCGTACCTTTGCCTCCCCTACCCACAGTCCCCCCCAAGTTGAATACAATAGGAATGCTTACAGTTTGGGGGCAGGTAGACAAAGACATCTAGCAGTGTATTTATGACAGGCCTGGTGCAGATTCTTTCCATTCTTCTGGCCACCGTAAGGAATAATCCCCAGGAAACTCTTAGTACAGTGGCATAGATGGCCGATATCTGCCTATAGGCTAATATTAGTATTTTGGGAATAATACAAAAAGGCATCTTTAAAATGTACCCAAATTACATAATCATTCATGCTTTAAATACAAATTTTCTTCAGTGGGTAGGTGAGTCCCGTGCTCATGGAAAAATTGTTTACTACCAGTTTCTAGAAATGCTACTGCAAGACATTATTAATATTATCACACTTGTTCCTGTCTGTACTGTGTATCATAGAAATGATCTGATTCTCTTACATAGGAATTTGCCAATGTAGTACATGACTCATGCGCAACCCATATCAATGAAACCAGTTTAGCAAATTGGCCACATACTAGAGGGGAGGTGTATATTGGAATAGTTCTCCTTGTCCGCCCTGAAATCTCATGACATTGTTACAAGGAGGTTTCTCCTGGCTGTAGAATGGTACACACTCACTTTCTGCTGTCGAGGGTCTTCAGATACAAGAGCTGACACTGCTACACTCCTTCTAAAAACCGCAGCTGTTTTTATGAGGGTCACACAATGCTCAGGTACGGGAACTGTTTTCACAAGATTCACACTGTGTGCCCCTACATGAATGGCAGAAGAATAAAGCTCTGCTGGCTGTCCAAGTGGAAACGAAAGATTCCGTGTGGCTCTTCGCAAGAAGAGATACTGATAACACTAGTGGTTTGGGCATGTTCTCTCGCTCTCTGTACAACAGGATTGCATGTCCATGGCTGTGTGTGTGTGTGTGTGTGTGAGAGAGAGAGAGAGAGAGAGACCTGTTACTTCTGGGTTCATAACTGCTGCTATGTTTACCTACGCAGTTACTGCACCACCAGCGTCTAACTCACTGCTCTTTGTAAAGTCTCTTGGGATATTTTAAATACGAAGGGAGAGATTCTGAGCTGTATTTCTAAGAGGTGCCACACAGAATGTGCAGCCCAGGAGGCAAGGAGGTTAAACCAGATTTGCAGGCTCTTAATCCTGGGTTGCACCAGCTCCTATCATATTAAAGACAGCCCCAGGTATCTAAGTTACAGCAGCCTCCCTGGGTTGTTCCATGGGCCCAGTGCTGCCCAGGTTTTCCGCAGAACTGTGTGCTGTGTGGCCTTGCACCTGAGACATTGCTTTTGCCCCCAGTGTGCCCCCACCCCCAGTACGGATTTACCATGGCGCCGCTCGCCGCTCTGGGGAAGAGGAGGAGAAGAGGCGGGGCCTTGGGGAAGGGGCTGGAATTGGGGCATACCCAGTGGTGAGCTGGAGCCGGTTCGCACCAGTACATGCGAACCGGTTGTTAAATTTTGAAGCCGTGTTAGAACCGGTTGTTAACCTGTTTCCCTGCGAGGGGGCGCTGCGGCTTTGATGGGCTCTGGGAAGTGATGTAATTCCTCATCTGGCCACCGGGGGCGCTGTGCTGTGGGAGCCATGTGGGCACGGGCCCTGTTGCTGCTGCTGCTCCCCCGACCCCTGGCTCTGGGGCTCCCACTGCTGCTTGGTGGGTCCTCGGCTGCTCTGCTGGGCCTGGGCTGCATCCTGCTGCTCAGGCTGCTCCGAGACGCTCTCTACATGAGTACCCGCCACCCTGCCCGCAGCCAGCCCCTGTCTCCAGCCAGCCCCCAACCCCTGCCCACAGCCAGTCCCTGCCGCACCCCCTGCCCTGTCTCTAGCCAACCCCTGCCGCACCCCCCGCCTGAAGCCAGCCAGCCCCACACTCCTCTGTCTCCAGCCCTGCCAACCCCTGCTGCACCCCCCTGCAGCCCTACTCGAAGCCAGCCAGCCCCACATCCCCTGTCTCCAGCCAGCCCCGCACCTCCCTGCCCTGCCTGCAGCCAGCCCCTACCTCCAGTCAGCCCCTGCCCTGCCTCCAGCCAGCCCCACACTCCCCATCTCCAGCCAACCCTGCACCCCCTTGCTTCCAGCCAACCCCGCACCCTCCTGTCTTCAGCCTGCTCCGCACCCCCTGCCCTGCCCGCAGCCATCCCCGTACCCCCTTGCCTGCAGCTAGCCCTGCCCCACGCCCCTGTCTGCAGCCGGCCCCACGTGCACTGGTGCCCTGCAGTTCCCAGGGCAGTAACCCTGCACACCTGCTTCAATGAGGGGGCAGGGAGTGGCTGGGACCCATACATGTGCACACTCTAGGGTGACCAGTCAGCAAGTGTGAAAAATCGGGACGGGGGTGTGGTGTAATAGGAGCCTATATAAGAAAAAGACCTAAAAATCGGGACTGTCCCTATAAAATCGGGATATCTGGTCACCCTAGCACACTCCCAGGGAGTGGCGAGGACCCACACATGTGAAACGGAGCTCATTTCTAGTTCAGGTCCATCTTTTTAAAAAAAAAATTTCGGTAGGGTTAACATACATCCATATTTTCCCGGACATGTCAGGCTTTTTGGTTCTTAAATTGCTGAATTTAAAAATTCCTCCCGGGAAAATACGGACATATGGTAACCCTATTGGTACAAAAAATGCATACTGTGGCACATCCCTTAAATCAAAACTTTTTATAGGGAACTGGTTGCTAAGATTTTGGCAGCTCATCACTGGGCATACACCCTTCAGCCCCCTGCCGTGAGCACTCCTATGACCCCAGCCCACACCCCAGCCCTCTGCCCACCCTGAGTCCTGCTCCCCCCTCACACACCCGCAGCCCCCTGCTCTGACCACTGCATTCCCCCTCACGCCCCCAGCCCCCTGCTCTGACCCCTGCACCCCCTCACACACACCCAGCCCTGACTCCTGCACCCCCTCACGCCTCCCCAGCCCCCTGCCCTGACTCTTGCACCACCCCACATCCTCACCCCCATCCTGAGCACCAAACAGGAGCTGCCCCAGGTAAGTGCTCTACACCCCAACCTCCTGCCCCAACCCTGAGCCCCCTCCCTCACCCTAGCTCCTGGCCAGACCCCAATGTTTTTTTAATAATATTTGGAAAGATCATTAAATGGTCCATCGAGACCCTCCATGATTTTTAAGTGGTCTGTGGAAAAATAAGTTAGACTACAAGAACAATCAAGGTACCTCACTTTATTTTCATTTACTTGCTATTACTTATAGGAGGAGGATGAAGAAAAAAAGAATGAAAAGTGGGGACGGAGGAGATAAGAGAGAATGGTCTTTTTCTTGGCTGGGTCCCAAGGAGGAGCCCCAAAAATGAAGCTGAGCACAGGGCCTGGGGGCCCCATTAACTCTAAATCCACCACTGGCTGTCATGTCACCTGGGCTGGGGATACAGTGTCAGCTGATCCCCACAGTCTCCAACCTAGCTGGGCAGTACAGCAGACATGGCCCTGCCCACTAGCTCCTCTCCACTCCCTAGCCCACCCACCACTTGCCCCCCCTTTTAAAGCTTAGCCCTCTCACTTTTAAAAATGATTGCTTGCCCCTCCCGCACCTCTCCCTCTTCCCCCCAGGCTTTTCTGGCAGCCTTATTGCCAGGTATCCACTTTTAGACTGGAAACTCCAGTAGAAAACGGGACCTGAGTGTCCGGTTAGCAGTGCTGACTGGAAACTAAAAGTCCGGTATGCTAGAGGAATCCTCCCTTTGCCTGGTACAGCACTTTCAGGGCTCCTTTATGCCCGCAGTTTTGTGTGGTTTAAAGGGGCACTATGACAGGGCGCGCTCACCCCGCACCGGACGAGAAGGGGTTAACGCCACATTGTGGGCTGAGGAAGCCACGCCCCCACCTCCCTACTGGGCATGCTCCAGCTGTACCAGTATAAAGCAACCCAGCTCAGTCTAGAGGAGATGCTGGTGGGGAAGGATGTGTGCCAGGACCTCCTGATGAGGACGGTCTCCAGCCTGTGCCAGAGGGGAGCAGAGATGTGGACCACAGCCTCAGACCCCAGCAGCCCCTGGAGCCCCAGGGAGCGGCCAGTGCTGGGGAACTAAGAGATCCCAATGCCTCCTGGACTACGATGACCGAGACTACAGTAAGTAGTGACCCAGGGATGGTGTCGGAGTGGTATCTCCCAGGTAAGCTCAGCATATTTTGATGGGACTCCCCACTGAGCTGGTAGCTGGTCGTATCACCGCTACTAGGGCCCTGGGTTGGGGCCAGGTGGAGTTGGGTGGACCCGGGCCCCCCTCTGGTCTGTGACCCCATAGACTCTGGCCATTGGGCCACACTGACAGTAGGGGCAAGTTTCATAGACTCCGGCCACTAGGCTGTACTACCCTGAATGAGCGGGGCATTTTGCATAGACTTTGGCCATTGGGCCACTCTAACCCATAGCTAAACCCAGACATGCAGACTTGAGCAGAGGGAGATAGGCACGTAAGGCTCGTGTGCCAGCCCCTATTCCCAGAGAAAGGCAGGCGCACTCGCCCCGTACGGCACGGGGCCCACCTTAACCGTGTCACAGGCACCATAAAGTTTCAGAGCTGGATATGACTTAAAGTTGACTTCCTTTCAGTGGGACTTAAGCTCATATTTCAAATTAACTGTGCGCTTAAAGGCTTTGTAGAACTAGGCTTAAATCTCTCCATCTATGCTGGCAAAAATGAGACCTTTGCTTCACCACCAGTATCCACCAAGTCAGCTCAATATGGGGTGGTAATGATGAAAGATGCGGTGTAGACACTGCTCCGGTCTATTTACCACTGTGCCATCCAACCCTGCTCTGAACTTCCATCAGTTCTACCATCCTACCTACACTACAGCAATTCACCAAGTAGCACCAGGAATAGGGGAGCACAAATGTGAGCCCGAACCTAGCTTTGCTTCTCTCAATTTACTCCCCATGCACATCAGCCATACCCTAGGCTCTGGCCCACAGTGACTCCCTTCTGGACCAAACTCAATATGCAGAAACGATTGAATGGGAGCTGTATATTCATCCAAGGATGGAATTTTGTCTTTTGTATTTAGGCTACTATATGGTCCCTTGATTGGGATGGGAATTTGTACACGAATCAGGTCAGAGGCCGACATGCCTGAAAATGGATTAATCACTTGTCTGCTCCTGTATTTTTCCTATAATTTTGGCTGTGTATGGCAGCTGCTTTTTACAAATAGTGTGAGTCATCTGTGTGGAAACCACCAACCTGATGGAGATATGCTTTAGGGGAATTAGGCAAATTAGGAGAGGAAAAAATACATTACTTTGAAACAATGGATTTCAACCTCAATATTGCAGATCTCAAAATGTGCACCCTCTTGTTTTCATCAGTGATCCTAACTGGCTGTAGAAAGAACTGTAGACTCCCTATATGCCATCCACAGCACTGTATTCTGTCTCTTCTCTGGTGAATAGGGCCAGGAAAGCTATGAGTTAGACTACTGACAGAAGTTCTTTGAAAGACAAGTAGGCAGAAATGAAGCTCAACAATTTAAATCAAGAAAACAATGAGAGACTTTCTGTCTGTCCTCACTCGAGTATGGAAAGAAGTTTAGAGAAGAGCTGAGAATTTGAAAGGGGTTAAGGTCCCCAGAGTAGTGAAAGATACAGGCCCCATGAGTTTCATGGGTAAATCCCTGCCCAACCTGTTAGATATTGGTCATGTCATGAAGAGATGTTTGAATGCCCGGGAGGCACTCAGTTAGAACAGAGGAAAATAAAACTACTGACATTATTATTTTATTATTGTATTTATTATTTATTTGCATTACATTGGAGCCTAGAAACCCCAGTTGAGACTGGAACCTCTCTCCCCAGAGCAGAAAAGAAATATAATAGTGTGGCTAAAACACAGGGTTGCAGGTGAGGGGTTTAGCACCAAAGTCTTTTGCCCGGCAAAGCTGCAGGATATATGCATCAGGGAGATTCACATGTTCTGGGATACTATTCTACAGCAAGGTGGCTTGGGAAGGTAATGGCTGATAGAAGTAATAGTCTCAAAAACCAAAGGTTATGTATGACATGAGCTATCTTGAGAGATTCAGGGAGTGATTCAAAGCTCATTGACATCAATGGCCATTTTCCATTGACTTCAATGCATTTTGGATTGGGCCCTAGATTAGAATTTAAAGGCATAGTCTACCACATGCAAACAACACTCCCTTTACCATGTGCTAAACTGGTCAAGTTAAAGCCTAGGAAGGAGTGTAGACTTTAACTCAGATATTTTGCCATTTGTTACAATATGTGTTGCCTTACACATTTAGAATGTGTTGGTTAATATATGCTAACAATGCACCTTTTAAATCCTAGTATAGACAGGGCCTTAGTGACTTGACTAAGGAAAAAGTGACTTGTTCTTGGGTGACTTACTTTGATTTGAAACATTTTTACATCAGTGCAGAACATCTATGCTAGGAGTTTGCACTGATGTAAAAATACTCAGTGCAGACAAGGTTTACATTTATATAATAAATCATGGCTGGGCCAAGATTAGAACTCAGGAGTTCCTGGCTCCCAGTCTTGTGCATAGTCTATTAGGCCTTGCTGTGTCTGTCTCTTTTTTTAAAGGCACCATATAAGAACAAGTATCATTCACAATAAAGGTGTAGCAGCCATTTGTTTGTCCAGATTCATAAAGGAACATTTGCCTAATCACTCTCTGAACACAGATTGTTGGTCATCTGTTACTACTAGTTTTACTACATGGTAAGTTAGATGCCACCAGTCAAAATATATTTAAATACAAAATGTAAATAATATCAAACGATAAAAAGTCAAAAATAAATAAAATAAAAAGATCATAACAAATGCAACACAAGACTTTATTACGTTAAATTTTATTAGATTCCAGACAAAGAAAATATTTTTACATTCTTTAGACAACAGCTAATGTTCAAAGAACATTTTGAAAACAGTTCAGAAGGTTGCTGGCAGCAGTACAGATATGATTTGGCAGTATGAAAATAATTCAATTTGTTTTCATTCTGGTCTTGGCCACCTCTCTGATTCTATGTGCTACACGATGAGAATCTGTAGAGTGCATTCAAAGCTCTGACTAAAAATTAGTGCTACAGCTGAAATACCTTAACATTTCACCTCTGTTCAAACGTAACATGCAGGCATACACATACAAATATTGCTCTGTTTGATAAGTACAAGGAGACACTGTACCCTAAGGATTATCAATGTAGCATTGGAAGTGCTGGTATTTTTCAGAATTATGGTAATATTAATAATAATATAATAGGTAATTAATAAAATCTTCTGTTGCATATTTTTTCCAAGATTCTCAAAGCATTTTTAATAGATTAATTAAGCTGCTAAATGCCCTTCTGAGACTGAGGAAGCTGTTATTTCCATTTTATAGACATGTAAACTAAGGCACAGAATGGTTAAGTAACTTGCCCAACATGTCACAGCCCGTAAATGAATGAGCTGAGGTTAGAACCAAGGAATACTACTTTCAGTCTCCTATTTCATCTGTAGGATCACACTGAATATTTTAATATACATAGCCATAAGACTCCAACTAACACTTAGGGTACATCTACACTACAGCGGGGAGTCGATTTAAGATACGCAAATTCAGCTACGTGAATAGCGTAGCTGAATTCGACGTATTACAGCCGACTTACCCCGTTGTGAGGACGGCGGCAAAATCGACTTCTGCCGCTTTTTGTCGGCGGCGCTTACTACCACCTCCGCTGGTGGAGTTAGAGCGCCGATTCGGGGATCGATTGTCGCGTCCCGACGGGACACGATAAATCGATCCCCGAGAGGTCGATTTCTACCCGCCGATTCAGGCGGGTAGTATAGACCAGACCTTAGGGGCTAGATTCACAAAAGGACTTAAGTGCCTAGAAAAATCTCTGGTCCAATGACTCTTTAATTATAGATAATTATTAATAATAATTAAGTAGTCATTGGGCCAGCAAGAGAGCAAGTATGAGAATGACTGTGTAGCTGGTGGTTAGGACATCCATGTGGGAGACCCAGAGTCCAGCTCCCTTGCTCTAATGACTCTTAATTATTTATCCACAGTGGAACAGTTGCCACAGCAGAGACTGAGGGAGCCCCAAATCTGAATATCCCATATGGTTAGTGCATGCTCCTGAAAGGTAGGAGACCCCTGTTCAAATCCACCCTCTCCTTCAGCGGGAGGGCGGGGGGACTGAAACTTGGTCTCCCACATGCCAGGCGAATGCGCTCACCACTGAGGTGAAAGTTATAAAGGTGACCATTTTCAATGGGACACGATCTGACCACACCTACCAGATATGACCTTGCAGGTGAACAGGTGTTCTCTTGCCCCAGGTTGTCTATCGCTCCAGGGATCAGGAAGGAAAAAGGACACCTAAATGAAGCAGCAGTGTTCAGACCTGGAGGCAGGAACTTAGATCCCTAGGAAACTTTTACCCTGACGATGTAGGCACCAAGTGAGTTTAGGTGCCTACGGGGCTTGGTGGGAGTTTTGTGAATTGCAGTGGAGCCTAACTCTGGGTTTTCAGTGCCTGAGTACCTTTGTGAATCCACTATGAGTTCCAAGCAAGTAATTGAGCTGTCTTTAAATGAACAGCAGCTAGGATATATTGATTCAGTTTCATAGATGATATAACTGTCTCATGAACTCCAGGCAATTGACCTCGTCTCTGTATTGTTTTTGCAGCGTATTGTTTTTATTGAATAATATGGGCACGAATCCAGTTTATATTGCAGTCAATAAATTATACTATTTTACAGCTTGATGAACCACAAATGAATAACTGAAATCAACAGAAGTAATTAAGCCATTGCTGTTTCTAAGTACTGTAGATATTGGGCATTTAGATGGAAGTGTATTTTTAATTATTAACACGTTTCCAGAAACACATCTTTCACATTTTTTCTACGATGTAACTATATAACTACCAACTTGCTTGACTTGTAATGTTTTCGTGAATCTGAGTCTGACACTGATGTTATAAAGCAAAGGCTAAGGTATTTTATCACAGCATTTCAATTACCATAATTAGGTCAAATCTTGCAGCCCTTTCTGCAGCAAAACTCCCACTGGAATTTGATACCCAGTTGTTAGAGCGTCGTGTACCACACACGGTAGTATTTTGTTTTCCAAATAGCACAGAACTTATAATAACTTAGTCCATTGTACAGTAAGATTGTAGCATTCGGATTTTAAAATACTGGGAACCATAATTAATGTTACATGATCAAAAGGGGATATGTTGCTGTCTGCAATAATTTCCTTTTAGCAGTAAGATAATTCTACCTTAAGTACTAATGTATGAAGACCTCTTTATACTTTACCTGTGATTTAGCTAGTTGTATGTATTAACCCTTAAATCCAATTAAAGACAGCTCGTGTAGCATACATACTCTTATTTAATGTTGAGCTAAGCTTTTATAGAGTCAAAGCTGCTCACTTTGGTGAGTCGTCCCACGAAGTCAATGGGCCGATTTGTATAAGTGAACAAGATTTCTGGCCCATTATTATTTAGCTCTATACATTCTGATTCTTTGTCTTCTATAGATTCACACCCAATGTATTTTATCTTACACAGCATCTAAGATTTGCTATTGTTGAATCATTGTTTCCGACATTTTTAGAAAACTTCTAGTGCAGCAATCACAGCTCCTGACTAATTGCTTATTCACCATCAGCTTTTTGTTACAGTAAACACTTGCGTATGATATGTCAGTTTTTGGAAACCCAGGACGTTCACAGCAGCAAACAAAGTATGTTTTCCTGCTTTTTGAAAGCAATTACTCCTGCACGGTAAAAATGAATTGGTTTTGAAAACTCCTCTTAGGGTACGTCCACACTGCAATTAAACATGCGCAGCTGGCCCGTGTCAGCTGACTTGGGCACATGGGGCTTGGCCTGTGGAGCTGCAAAACTGCCATGTAGATGTTCAGGCTTGGGTTGGACCCCAAGCTCTGGGACCCCTTGAGGGGGGAAGGGCCCCAGAGGCCAGGCTCCAGCCCAAGCCCAAACACCTACACCGCAATTTTACAATCAGTAGCCCAATCCCCATGAGCTCAAGTCAGCTGATGTGGGCCAGCTGTGGGTGTTTATATACAGTGTAGACATCTCCTAAAGGAAGAGTCATTCAGTAATTCTGTGAAAGGTATCAAAAGTAAAGATTTCAAATACATTTTTCCAGTTTAAAAACTTAGCATAGGCCATAGACAAGAATTATGAGAGTGACAGTAATATATTAAGGGCAATTAGAGTGAAAAGCAGAACAGAGCTGAAGTTCCCTTTTTGGACTCAGAGGATATGTCTACATTGCAGTGAAAAACCTGCAGCTGCCCGTATCAGCTGATTCAGGCTTGTGCAGCTCAGGCTAAGATGCTGTTTAATTGCAGTGTCGACCTTCGGGCTCAGGCTGGAACCTGGGATCTAACAATCTGCAAGGTGGGAGGGTCCCACAGCTTGGGCTACAGCCCAAGCCCGAACATCTACACCACAGTTAAACAGCCCCTTAGCCCAAGCCCAAGTCTGCTGGGACAGGCCATTCACCGATGTCTTCTAATTGCAATGTAGACTTACCCACAATCACATTTAAAAGCCAATGCTTATTCCCACTGACCCACATCAAGTATCCGGGGAATGGAATTATCTTATTATGATCACTTACTTACACACACACACACACTATTTTGTGTATATGTTACATACAAAAACTTCTTTAAAAGAACATTAAGACTGCAAAATTAACCACTCAAAAGTTAGGAAATGTCAGAATTAAAGTTGTCCATGAAACCTTAATTTAGCCCCCTTGTGTATGTGCTTTATGGTACACTCTTTAATTACATGATCACATACTATCATTTGCACAGGACTCCTGCCTCATTCTTCAGTTCCCTAGTTTTTAAAAAAAGCAAACTGAAAAAACAGAAATTCCATCATGTAGAATCATATGGACTCCCAAATAGTTCAACAGGGTTAGAAACTTTAAATCTGAAGGACAGACCTCTGTCACTTGAGCTAACTGATAGCAGTAGTAGGTTGTCATCCTCAACATGAGCGAGCCTCTTGAAGGAGATGAGGCACACACTTTGACAGTGGGTTTCACAACTATTTGCTGACAGCAGAGGAATGTTGAGACTCAAAAATCCTGGGCTCTATTCCAGATTCTGGGGGGAGTTGTACATTAGTGGTTACAGATCCTCCTGCCCCTGTCTCCACCCGTCTCCCCAATCCTGACCTCTTCTGTCCTTGACCCCTCCATCCTGTCCTCATCCCAATCCAGTCTAAGATCCCCATCCCAGGCCCACACCCCAACAGACATTGGACTAGCTCCTCAACCCTATACATTCATGTCAGGTTGTTTCCTCCTTGCTGTCTGGGCACCACCAGCAGGAGGAGCATTGGGAGCACAGGAGAGACCATTTCCCTGCCCTCAGTTCCTGTGTGTGGCAGCACAGTGACATGTGGCTGCTGGGAGGAGCAATTTCAGGGAAAGTCCAGATCAGCCCCAGCATCCTCAAATGGAAAATGCTCAGTACAGAAAGGATGTTTGGAGAATTTACCTGCGAAACGCCAATAATGCACCTTGACCACTTTACCTGCATGCTGCCCACTGATCCACCTCTGTCCTGGCTACCAGCAATCCAAAGTTGTGAGCTGCAAACATCCATCGCTTACAAAAAAAAAAAATCTACCTGCCAGACAAATGTTTTCTCCTTTCTCACCCAAATGTGGAATTTCACTCACCTAAAACTACATTGTTCTGAGGCCCAATATTCACTCCTGAACTAGCTAAAAACTTGATATCTCAGGATTACAAATAGGAGATTTTTACCATTAGCAAAGAACATTTCTAGTTTACATGCAACCACTGGCTAGTAGCCCTAGAAAATCTCAGGACACTTGACTTTAAAATGGCATCTTTATGAAGGGAAATTATTTTTTATATAATATTTAGAGGGTTTTTAAATGTCCTAATTATATATTTTTTCTACCCTCTAAGACAACCCTTCTGCATTCAGTTTTCCATTTAATATGGGGTAAAAATAGGATATTTGATATTATTTCAGGGTGGTAATACCTGAAAGAATTATCAGGATAAGACTGGGGAACCAGAGCATAAACTAAGTGACAACTAGTTCTGGTTTCTGACTGGGAGGCCAACAAATAATGCAGTGTTTGCAGCCTAAATATTGCAGAAGAAGTATAGGGGAAAACACAAGGAACTGCATTATTGTTTGTGGATTTAGAGACGGCTTATGACAAAGTTTCTAGAGAAATAATATGGTGGTACTTATGATTGTGCAATCAGTCTGAACATGCATCTCTGGCAATCAGACATGCAAGAGGGTATCACAACAGTAGTGAGAAACTACTGCAGCTACAGTGAGTCATTCATTGTGAAGGTAGGTCTAGACCAGAGGTTCTCAACCCGCAGCCTGTGGGCTGCATGCGGCCCAATTAGCACACAGCTGGGCTGCAGCTGTGTGCTAAAAAAAATTCAAAATGTGCCACTGTGCTCTGGCAGGGGGCAGGACTGGCTGAGGGGGAGACAGCGTCTTGCAGCCTGCACTAGCGCTCCCACCAGCAGGGGGCTGGTGAGTACCGCAGGGGGCAGGAGAGTGGGTCTGTGGATAGGTTTGTGGGGGGTGGGCTCTGGATGGTGAGGGGCACAGGAAACTAGTGGTTTGCCAGGGTGCTGCAGCAGCCCCAGGTTTTAAGTGGGGCTTCACTCCTGGACTGCCTTCTTGGGTCCTGGCTGCTGGCCCGCACCGGGAGCTCCACTTTTGGCCTGGTACTGGGGGCCTGGCTGCCCATCCATGTGCTGCAGCACTCAGGTCCTGGCTGCCCAGCCCCGCACAGAGGAGTCTGGATCCCGCTGCTGCCCTGCCCCACACTGCAAGGTCCAGGTCCGCCTTCTGCCCGTCCCTGCACACCGGGGTCCTGTGGTCCGGCTGCCTGCTGTCTGGCCTGTGCCCAGGGCTCTGTTCCTGGCCCCACTCTTGGTGGGGGCACTGGGCATAGAGGACTTTGGGCGTTTTTTTGGGGGGCAGTGTGGTTTTCAACCTGCAGCCCATGTAACACATTGTGCACTGCATATGTGGCCCACAATGATAAACAGGTTGAGAACCACTGGTCTATGCCAAGGATCAGTTAAAACTTATTCCTATTAGTGATTGTAATGGGCACTTGGACACAAGCGATTAAGGGAGAGGCTCCATAGAAGCATGCTTTTCACTGCTGACATGATATTGTGCTGCACAGATAAATACAAACTGGAAAGGGATCTAGAACATTGGAGGGCTGCAAGAAAACGGTTTACAAAACAGTCTACAAACGATGGAATACATATAGTGCTTCATAGAGGGGGATAATGAGATGCCAGTAAAACTAGACAGCATAGAGTTAAAGTCTGTGCAACAATTCAGATACCTGAGTTCAACAATGAACTATGATGGGAATGTGGATGTTAGGAGCTGCATGAAGTGCACTGGGTGCAAATGAAGGGAGTTGATGGGAATTCTCTGCTATAAGAATATGCCAAGGAAACTAAATAGAAAAGTGTATATGCCCATGATTAGGCCAGCTACGATGTACAGGTTAGAATGCTCACCTTGGAGAAAGAGCGAACAATTACTTGACACCACCAAAGTGAGAATGCTCAGGTGGACGCTGGGTGAGATGAGAGCTGTTAGGCTATGCAATAAAATTGTATGAGCCATGATGCAGGTGGCTTCCATCATGGAAAAGCTGAGGGAGCATTGACTGAGATGGCTGGATCATGTGAGATGATGAGATGCAGAATAGGTTGGCCAAAGAGTACAGGGAGTGGTTTGAGATGTTACAAGAGGCTATGAAGAAGGTTTGCTTCAGCTTGGAAGATGTGCTTGACCAGAACACTTGGATTTGAAGAACAAGGGCTGCTGACACCAATTGACAAGATAAGGCAAAGATGAAGAAGAGCAGAATATCTGACAGTTGGTGTGTGTGTGTGTGTGTGTGGCAGGTGGGATACAGCATAAAGCTTTTATTGACCCTTGTTGAGCAGTGGCGGATTAGGCACTGGGCCCATGGGGCCCGGGGCCCCAGTCAACTGGGGGGGGCCCTGGCTTCCGCTGCCCAGTGAGTGGGGCAGAGGAAGCTCTCCCAGTGACCCCCAATGCCATCCCAGGCAAAAGTTGTGGGGTGGGGGAAGCCCCCCCCCCACCCCATCCCTGGCAGAAGCCACGGGATGGCAGGGGAAGTCCTTGCACCCAGCCCTACTCTCCAGCAGAAGCACTGGGTGGCCAGGGTGGGAGAAGCCCCGGCACCCCGACCCTAGTCCCCTGTAGAAGCTCTGGGAGTGGCGGGAGAAGCCCCAGCACCTGAACCCCCACTGCAGCTCTGGAACTGGAGGAGCTCTCACTCTCTGCTGCGGCCTTGGGGCCATGGTGCGGGGACAGAGCTTCCCCAGTCTTGGGAGGGGGGGAGCAGAAAGGAGCAAATGGGTTGTGTGTGTGGGGTGGAATGCGGGAGACCCTGGGTGGAACAGGGGCAGGGCCCCAGGGAAGGGGCAGAAAGGGGAGGGGCTGTGGGCAGGACCGCAGGTGGAAGGGGCAGAATGAGGGCAGGATCACAGACGGAAGGGCTGGGGTGGGGCCTCTCACTTTCTCTGGCCCAGGGCCCCAGGAAACCTTAATCCGCCTCTGTTGTTGAGATAACTGGCATCATTTACTGTACTTCATCCCTTGTGAGAATACAGCCATTGGAAAGGCCTGACAATAAAACCTACATCGCACAATCATGTATACTCTCTTTAGACACATACATAGAGAGAGAATATAACTGCAGATTTTCCTTTCTTCCCTGTTCAGTCTCATCCTTGGTGCGGCACTGTACGTCAGAAAGGAAAATGTCCAATCAGGGAAGTTGGCTGGATTCAGTGTTAAGACTCAGTGTTCTGACTGAGGATGCACCATGGATACATCTGCTGTATTATTGCTAGGATTTCAGGTTTTCTGCTTGAGAGCACCATCAGACCAAGCTGAGTACAGCTGAATTTTCAGTTCCTAATGTACTCAGGCCCAGACTCACAAAGAGTCTTAGGTGCTGTGATGCTGAGCATTGCAACACCTAACTTTTAGCTGCCTAGAAAATCACAGGAACAATGCTGCTATCCATGAAGCCTGAGTTAGGCGCTTAGGTTCCCTATATGATGAATGGGGAAAGAGATACCTTAGAATCCCATCCGTAGAAGCCAGCACACTGGGCGGTGAGTTTCCTAAGCCAGTCAAATGGAAATGATGAGAAAGATGTGTTCTAAGTCCCAGCCCTCTCTTGGAGATGGGCACCTAAGTCCAGGTTGCTGGGTGGTGCCTCTCTCTGCTTGTGTTCTATAACTGATAGCCCCTTTCCTGGAGTCAGGCAGCTTAAGACCCTAAATTGTTTCTTGTGAGAATGAGTAGTGTGCCTGCCTCATTTCACAAACAGCAGGAGGAGTAGGAAGCAGAGCCCACCTTCTAACTTTTAGCCTAATGCTAGTTAGAGTGCTTGCCTAGGATGTGGGAGACCCAGGTCTAATTCCCCTCTCTGCCTGATGGGGAGAAAGGATTATGAAGAAGGGCCTCCCACACTTCTCAGGAGAGTGCTCTGACCACTGAGCTATGAGATGATGTGCAGCTCCCTCAATCGCGCTTGTGGAAGCTGTTCGATGTGTAAATAATGAAAGAGTCATTGGAGCAGGGGGACTGGACACTGGGTCGCCAATGTGGATGCCCTCACCACCACGCTACAGTCATTCCTTTTCGTGCTCTCTCCCTGTGGTCCAGTGATTCTTTGAGTACTTATCCAAAGTGGAACAGCTTCAGCAGAGAGACTGAAGGAGCCCCACAACAGATTATCCCATAGCTCCATGGCAGTGGTTCCCAAACTTTAACAACTTGTGAACCCCTTTCAATAAAATGTCAAGTCTCGCGAACCCCCTCCTAAAAATGAATATTTCCAGGGATTTTCTCCTTTACCTGAGTATAAATTATAAAAGCAGTGATCTTGGAAATATAAAATGTTTTTATGACATGCTTATTACACACTATTAATTATTATTTATCATTACAGAATTTGTATTACATTATGAAAATGGCAACACTCTTCCAAGATCTCACTTTCGTAGCTTGTATCACTTTGAATAAGCCTGTTATAAAACAAGGCTCCTATGTTTCATCAAGGAGTATCATATGTGAAACAGCATGAAGGTATTTAAGAAGACCACTCAAAGAGTTCCTCCTACACAAGCATTCAGGTCCTGAGCAGTCCAGGCAAACAACGCACGTTACAACAAAGCTTAAACTTGTTCTTCATAATAATTTTAAAAACAATGCTAGCCGCCTATTTAATTTTAAAAACAGCAAAAAATATCCACCTCCCTTTCCATTTCTTATAAGGAATCTTGATGTTTAAATCTCCTCAGTGTGATAGAAATACTTGCTTTGATCTTCTTAGCTCTTGGACATTCAAAGGCTTTGGGCAGCTGGCCCTGTGCTGCCTGGGGTCCCTGGGGACAGCTCTGTCCGCCATTAGGGAGTTTTTTCCTGAGAACCCCCTGTAACATTTCGTGAATCCCCAGGGGTTCACGAACCCCAGTTTGGGAACCACTGCTCCATGGTTAGAGCACTCTTCTCAAAGGTGTGTGTGACCCCTCCAGAAATCTTTTTCCTCCCCTCAAGCAGAGCAGGGAATTGAACCTGGGGCTCCCATATCTCAGCTGAGTGCTCTAACCACTGGGCTAAAAGCAATAAAGTGGGCACCCTCTGCTAGCCAGGAATGGGACCTAATCTCGTAAGTGGCCTCTGAGCACACCTACCAAATCAGCATCCCTCTCCCCTCCAGATAGACATTTACCCACCTGTGTTCCCCCAGATGCCTAGATTGAGGCAGCAGTGCATGTGCCCAGAGTCAGAAGCTTAGGGAACATCTAACCTGAAAACTTAGGCTCTGGGAGAGTTTAGGTCACTACAGGGTTAGGTAGGAGTTTTATGGATCACAGTGGAATCTAAAACTTGGACTTAGGGACCTGAACCTCAGTCTTGTCTACATTAAAAGGAAAAGTTGATCTAAGCTATGCAATTTGACTTATGTGAGTAGTGTAACTCAAATTGACGTAGCTTAAATCTACTTACCGCGGAGTCCACACTACGTGACTCTTCTCGATCAGGTGGAGGTCTAGATCAGGTCTTCACTAGACCCGCTAAATTGACCACTGATGCATCCATTGCCACAGCGTAGATCCTCCAGTAAGTGTAGACAAGCCCTTAGGCACCTAAGTCTGGCATTTAGGAGTCTAAGTACCTGTGTGGATCTGGACCTGGGAGATAATGACTTCTTCTCACTACTAACGTCACAACTGCTTCACTATCAAGACTTATCATTCTTATAGGTATTTTCCATTATAGTCGGAGGGCCTAATTCTTCTCACTCATATAGGTGTAAGTCAGGACTGATTCCATTGAAGTCAGTGGAGTTACATTAGCATAGATCCATTACTTCTCCTCAAGGGCTGATCTACAGAGTTGTTATACCAATCTAACTAAATATACCAGTGCAAGATTAACTTTGTTAAACCAGTATGTATGTGGCTACATGAAAGGATTAACGAAATGTAGTTTTAACCTGAGTTTAATTTAGTTAAATTAATATTTAATTTATTAAATCAGTAAGAAAAATATGTACGAGATGTCATCCTTGGATATTCATGGAGTATAGAGGCAATTTTCTGAAATTAGACTAGCATATAGTTTCTTGATTATTATTTTAAAATATCTGCAAAACTCCTGGTTTCTTGTATTCACAGCATATGTACAATTGGCTGGTTTGTCACCATCATTCTTTCTGGAAATAATTGTCCTTGGACGTATCTGCCTGAGGTCTGGCTTACCCATCTGTTTGTTTAAAAACCTAGTGCAGAGAAAAGCGTTGCATAAATCTATTTATTCTAACAATACTAAAAATAATATATGTTAAAGTTATTTCCATCTCCCTTGCTATTTATAGGTTAGATCCTGATATTTAGATGCTGGCATAATGCCTATTAAGGTTAATGGGAGTTTTGCCAGAATAAGAAGTGCTTAAAGATAAAAATTCAACATAATCTGATAAATCTGAATATAGCAGTGTCTTCTATTTCAGTCTAGTCTATATCATTTTAATTGAAATAATTATTATCCCAGATATTCAATTGCATATGACAGCTCTTAACATGTTAGTAACATTAGAATAATACGCTGTTAATTATAACCATCTTTTATCTTCAAGGCCTTCCATAGGCTCTTTTCTTATTATTCAAAATGCTGGTGTTCCTTATTAATAAAAAGGCAATTCATTATTACTAGTGATAGGGCAGTATAATAACACCTGCCAGAAGAGATCAATATAAAGGATGGAAACTATTTGTATTACAAACTGTTTGGTGCTTGTAGCTTGATTAAATTAAAAGGATAAAAATTGACACTGATTGAATGAATTAAATGGACTTTACTGTATTCATGTAGGAATCTACCTATAATACATATGTTTGCATGTACACAAACATATGTACTACTTAACTACAATACAAAGCTATGTAAATGAAACCACTAACACTGAGAGGAAGTTAACAGTTGCTTTCTGAGGCGATTCAGAAAAGAGGTGATTCAGCTGTGAGATCTTATCTGTGAATAACTGTCTTGATGTGGATGTTAATTGCTTGGATGGAAACTACCTTTTCAGACTCTCTCAGGGCTTTGAGTTTATCTCTGCTAACTCCTCCTTGCAGAGTCCATGAGGATTCAATCAGACTTGTTGCTGCTCGGGATGCAGTGAGGCTGAGACCCTGTAAATCTAGGAGAGCAGAAGCATTTGGGGTCTTGAACTTTATCAGGTTTGAATGTGTGATTGTGAAAGTAAAGAGCAGAAAAACGACAGCACTCAGTAAATCAAATCAAAAGAAAATCAGTGCTGTCAAAAGCAGGAGAAAAACAGACTCAGGCAAAAGCACAGTTTACAAAGCAAAGGCGTGAGACTTATTTTTAATCTCTCTCAGGATCCCTGTGCCTCTCTGCACCCTTTTTGTTGCCACTCGGATTCCTGCAACTTGCTAAATGGCCTGTATTTCTGGAGTTGGGAAAAAATAAAAATATAGGCTTGATTTGCCACTCCACTCTATCAGGTGTATGCTGATTCAGTGGCATCATGCCAGCACAATAACTGGTGTAACAGAGCAGTGACTCAGGTCCCAAGATTTTAACCACTTTGGTGCCCAGATCCTCAACTACTGGAAACCCATGAGACTCCACTGATTACAGTTTTCTATGTATATTTCTTTACCAGTGTCCTGCTCCCAGTTGGTCTTAACCTTTTTTCATTCAGGGATAGTGGCAATATAAGAATTTTATCAAGATCAGGTAGAGAGGTCCCATTAGAAATATATCAAATCGAATAAACTAAATTGTGTTAATTTTTGTATCATCTTTAATAAAGAAATGTTTTAACTGTGTATGCATGCAAATAAATAGAGCTGGTCAAACTATTTGCTATGAATAATTATTAATTACAAATTGAGTCCCTTGTTTTGTTAGTGAATCATTAGTGAATCAATCCTGATTGTCCTCAAATGTATTCATTACTCATAAGTATTTATTGAATAGTCTGGGTGAATTGTTTTCAGTCCATAGTAGTTAGAAAACTGCTACTAACTCATGTGGCTTGGTGGCTCAGCGAAGTCACACGGTATTGTTTTTGCTCTCTGAATGGATGACTGGAACAGGAGGATAGTGTACAACAAATAACACACTTCTGGTATTAATTTATGATTAAGTTAATCAGGTTCAAGATTTAAAACATTTTGATGAATACCCAGCAGTTGTACAAATACCCATGAATAACTAATAATATTGCCCACTTGATTTTATTTTTATTTACTTGTGTGTATTACAGAAATACCCACACACCCCAATCAGAATCAAGGCCCTGCTCTGGGTGCTATACAAAAACATAGGAAGCCACAGTCTGTGCCATAAAGAGTTTGCACTATCAGAATCATAGTGATCTGAACTCAGCACTCTTATTCACAAACATTTCTATATCATTGTATTTGACTATTGCTACAAATGAGGAAGATTTTGTAAGTGTGTTGCTAAAACAAGTGAAATATGTTAACTGGACCTAGTACAGCAATTAAACACAAAATCCCAATGTTTTTCTAGTATTACAGTTTAAATCAGTGATGCAAATTAAATCTGGATTTCCCTGAGTTGGGCTTATAAGATAGGGTAACCAGATGGCACATTCAGTATTTCCTGGGCTAATTTCCAGATCTTTACAGGAACACAGAAGTATTTTATTAAGATGAACTTGTATTGTAGGGAAGGAAAGAGAAGAAAGTTTCACTAGCCAATTCAAGAAGGGTACAGCTGAATTTCTTTTAAAATTGAAGCCAATCGGTGAGATGAACCACCTTTTTCATAGTCTAATGTCCAGGAAGTCAGACCAAAGTATATACAATTGAAATTGCAGCCTTTGTAGGGATATCAGGTTTTTTTTCTCAGCCCATATTCATGTCATAAAGGCTTGATTTAATCTTCTTAATATATTAAATATATAACAGTAGTTGAAGCATATGCATTGAATATATTATTTAGAGAAATTATAGGCATGTAACTAGAGCTTTGTTGTGAGATATTAATTAGTCCAACAATCAGATTCCCAGCCATGGTTGCCTGTGCATAATATCTGGATTTTTTTTTACATATAAGAGTTACTTTTTTCATGGCAATGAGAGGTAAGAGTTATTAAGAGGGCCATATAATTTATTCTGAACTGTTAAATCTGGAGTCTCTAATCTGTGATTTGAGTATTTTGATTTTCCAGGCCAGACTCAAAATGTCTTTCACTTACAGACCTGGTCAAAACTCAGAATTTCCATTGTGTAGGAAATTCCCATATTTTTAAATTTCATGTCATCCTAAATTGGAACAAAAAGTCAAAATGTCCCAATTGCCTGCGAAACAAAATTTGCAAATTTTTTTTTGTTTCTGTTCAATTAAAATGTTTTGTTTTAATAAAAATCTAAACATTTATTTTTGATTTTGACTTTTTAATTGTATAGTATATTTGATAATATAAAATACATTTATAATTGATAAGTTGTTTCGAAATGAAACATTGAAGTATTTTATTCTGAAAATGTTGAAATAATATTTCAGCTTCAAAATGCTTCATTTGGGTTTCTTCTCCCACAAAAGCAGAATTTTGTGGAAATGGTTTGTCCCTGCTGGATCTTTAGATTTTGACTAATTGGCATTTTCCAATGGAAAAAACATTACACTGGAAAATGTTCAACCGGCTATACTAATTTATTATTTTTTCCTAGCAGAGAAATAGGAAATAAAAGCCCCTTTAATGATTCTTTAGCAGTTTCTACACAGAAACTATTTTTTTCTTAGTGAGGTGCAGTAATTACAGTAAATTGTTTCCACTTGTTCCTTAAAATATTCCTTTTTAGAAGTGTTTTAAAAAAAAAAAAAAGGGGGGGGGGGGGGGGGAAGAAATGATGCCTGCATGACCTTTTTGCTTGGAGAAAACTGTTAGTTTGGCAATAAGGATAATTAAGGTATGATTGGCATTTACTGTGTATTTGGTATCTGCTTCTATTACAAGAATAATAATCAGAGGTGTAAAGAACCTGTTCTAGAGAATGATTTGTGAGAATGGGGGAAGACTATAATCTCACTTTACTGGATGTAACACACTTTATAAGCTGATCATTTTGATAAGGATTGCAATGGGCTGTAATAGCTTTAGTATTTTGTGTGTCTTCGATATCACTACTGGGGCTGAATTAAAATCTTCTCCACTAATAATTAATAAACAAGTTCTATGGGGAACTAAAAGAAATAAAATCCCTGTGGGATACATCAGATGGTGAGGGCAAGTCATCATTTTCTGTTTTAATTGAAAATAATACTACTGTGGAACTGTCTAATTGTGAAGTAATTTATTTCATAGAAGACTTTTTCCTCTAATTTGAAGTTCATTGTAAGTAGATTAGTGGTTTGTATATTGCAATGCAGTGAACCAGTTTTGGATATTCATTCTACTTCATTGGTAATGGAGTTTCATTATATTTAAGGTTACTATGGGGCTGATCCTGCAGCATTGGAGTCAATGGGAGTTTTGCCATTGACTTCCGTGGGTGTAGGATTGGGCCCTATGAGATGGTTCTTCTCTGTTTTACAAAGAGAAACACACCACTGGACTGTACCAAAGTGAACTACTGGCCAGTGTTCCAATGACATGGAATCAATGGAAGTTTTGGATGCTCAAGGAAGAATGAAAGAAAGGATTGTCCAGTGGGTAGAGTGATAGCCTTTGGCTGGGGGAGACCAACATACAAGTCCCTGCTCTGTCTGTCACAGACTTCCTGTGTAAACTTGGGCAAATCACTTAATCTCTGTGCTTCAGTTCCCCATTTTAAAAATGGGGATAATAGAGAAGTGCTAATCTCCTTGGGGTGTTGTGAGAATAAATACATTAAACATCATGAGGTACCCAGATACTAATTACCAAATGGTTGCCTTAGATAGAAGAAATTCAGAATTAGGCCTTGAAGGAGCTAAGCATATTTTTACCCCACCAAGAGTCGAGTGCCAGAATTTTCCCCTTCTACATATAAAATTTGTGGAAGGTACCAGATAGATGCAAGTAGAAAGTCCATAAACACAAAGAAGTGAATATGAAATTTAAAAAAACCCAAAGCTCCTACCACCGAAATACAAACAAAATAGTGTGTGTTAACTCTTCACAGAGACAAAAGCAGAAGTAATAACAATCCACCACACATTATTAATAGAGATCACAGGACAATATACTTTCTAGTTTCAAGGCATGCTGCTATTAGACTCATTAAAAAAATAATAGTTTATCTTGCTTCCTGGGACTATC
The DNA here is from genome assembly GCF_013100865.1 of Trachemys scripta elegans. Classification (NCBI taxonomy): domain Eukaryota; kingdom Metazoa; phylum Chordata; order Testudines; family Emydidae; genus Trachemys; species Trachemys scripta. The sequence goes on from NC_048299.1 coordinate 203,249,932, forward strand.
TTACTTTTTCACTTGAACAAGAAAATATCATGCAAAAATGAAATGAGGCTAAATTAAAATCACAGAAGAATGAAAAGTTAATGTAAGGGTCTTTCAAACATTTAGATCTGTTCTGTAATGTTCATTCCACTTCTACCACATACAGTGCTCTGTTCCTCATCTCTGACAACCTACTTTACAGAAGCTGCTTCTAGCCCTGCAGATAACTAAGGGTTTATCAGACCATCAGTATTAATATTTATACTGAAGTCACCGATGGCCCAACTGGACCATATGGGAGTGGGATGAAAATCATAAAAGGCAGGGGAGGGGGATGAGCTGTGTCTGTACAGGTCTCCAATGGTTGTGTAGCCTTAAACCCCTCCCCCCCTCCCAACCTTGGGAGATATTTCTTTCTGAGTTGATGATACAATAAGCCATGTCTCTGCAGAAACATAAAGAGGAGGACATTAATCCCCTCCCTCCATTAGAGCCTGCTCTTAACTATATTTAAGTCAATGGCAAAATTCTAATTGACTTCAGTGCTAGTAGAATCAGGCATTAGCATTTTGCATTAGCACTAGCCTTAGCTAATTTGCATTAGACCCCTTTTTTAACTGAAATTGCCATTGGAAAAAGGCTTAGCAGCAAGCAAAAGATTCCCATTTTATCTTCATCCCAATAAGGGGAGAAAACTTGTGTTCAGAAGGTTTTGGAATGAGGGATCAGGAAGCCATGGCTGAGCATGTTGCATTGAGGGAGAGGTGTACTGCTGGGACTTGATTTGAACCTTGCTAATCCCGGCTGGCTCCAAGGGGCTGAAAGATTATATTTAGGTGTATATCACTCTGTAGAGCAGTGGGGTGCCTGTGGCCATGAGGCTGAGGCTCCTACCAGAGTCTTTGGGAAGATTTACCACACTTCCCTGTAAATTAGATTTGTATGTTAGGGCTCATCATTTCCTGTGCATTATGGCCCTGATTCAGGAAAGTACTTTTAGCACATGTTAAACAGGTGTCTTGTCATTTCAGTGGATCTATTCATCTGCACATGCTTCAGTGCTTTGCTGAAACCGGGCCTATGCGCATCCCTAAAGTGTTGCTCTGTAATGAGCAAAGATGTTTTTGTTGCTGTGTGATGTGTGTAGTATGGGCTCCCCAAGTGGAGAAGTGGTGTGCAGGGGCCACATGGTTGGGAACGTGTGCCTTAGATAGAAGAAATTCAGGATTACATCTCAAAGGAGCTAACCATATAAAAATAAAGGCTTACAAAATAAGCCTACTGGAATATAAGAGAAATCTATGGTCAAAGGGAGGACAATGCTGAGGGAGACTCCAGGGAAAGCAGATCTGCAAGTAAGTGCTCTGTCGTGAGCAGCCAAGAGAGAGAGCCAGTGAAGAGATCAGGCTGGGAGTGTATAGGAAGAGGCTGTGGGACAGGAAGACAGGGAAATTTAGGGTTTCTTAGGCTGGGAGCCCATAGTACAGGGTGGGTGTGTTCCTCCTCTCCTGCCACCCCATGAGGAAGTATGGAAGGGGTGGATTAAAGTAGGGGGAAAGGCTGAAGACAAGGTGAAAAGGGCGGATCTTCAGAGGGAGGGCTGTATCTAGTGGAAGAGTCTGGGTGGAAGATTTGGTTTTAGGTTTACACTGGACTTTGTGTTGAACTCCGGAAGTGGTGGACTTTGGGACTTAGCTGGAGGACGAAGTCACTGCAGAGACCTGACAGGGTTGGGAGCTGGTGAATAACTGACATTAAAGGAAAGCTTAGGCAGGGGCAGGGTCTCATGCCAGATTTGGGGGAGACCCTGTTACAGTCTTATTGAGATCAATATGACAGCCTGTGGAGTAAAATACAAGGATGCCAGAATCAGGTCTCACATTTCATAAGGCACCTATGACTGTGGTTTCTAAGTGCTGGAGGAATGAAAGCTGCAGGCAAACTGAACATAACCCCTTTATTTGCATTGACTTCCATGGAGGAAGAACTAGTCCCTTACATGTTCCAAAATGTGGAGATCTTATGCTTTTGTTGCAATTTTATCCTCCACAAAGGCAAAGCCGTACCAACATTTCATACAACTGATTTGAGAAAACAAGTCTGGATTATAGTTTCTATCTTGACTGTGTAAAAAATAAACTCTGTGTCATAAAATAAAAAAAACCCACTGCTTTGGAAACTGACATAGGCAATCATTTTGACAGGAGATATTGAAATAGGGCAACGCTTACGTAGTAATGCTAACATCATAATAACTTTTAAAAAGTTGTGCCCAGAAGAGGAAAAACTGGGGAGGAAAACTACCAAACTAAGACAATGATTTTTAAAGCTGTGTGACTGTGCTGCAATCATTGTTGGATCAATCAAGGGCTGGCCTTGCATTCCTCGGGCTTGATTCAGCACTTCTAACACACTCCTGATTTAGCAAAAGTCCCTTGATTTCAGTGTGATTGGTGGCTGTGTGAAAGCTGCTAGAAATAACCTCTAGATGCAACTTTCACCATTTTAACGGACTGTTTTATTTGAAGTCCCAGCTCCTGGAGCCAGGTGATAATATGCGAATCTCAACTAAAAAAAAAAAAAAAAAGTTTCTTGCCCTCGTGATTATGAAGAAAAGCTTGAGAAGTGACCGGCAGGCAGCGGAGAGGCTCAGAAACCAGAAGGCAAAGAAAAAGAACCCACCATTTATTACTGAAAAAAATCTTATTTAAAAAAAAAAAAGCTCCAGAATTCTCTTTCCCATAGAAACACCTCCAGCCTTTAAAAGACAAGTGAGCCCGGAGTTTCCATGAAGAGAAAAAACTCTCTGGCCTAACACAGCCGGTTTGGTTTCTGCAAGCCGATGGATTGTTTGTGTAGCTCAGGCTGAAAAGGCTCCGTGGAAATCACCCAAAAGCACAGCCCCGGCGAGTCAGGCCCCCGGCTGTTGTGGGGAACCACCGCCTGCCCAGGGTGACTCGCCGACGAGCACAATGGGAACCCGTTGAACAGCTCGCTTAAGGTCAGCGTTTGATCTGGATTTCATGGCTGGAGCCAAAACGTCCAACAACAACCCCAGGCACCGAAAGAACGGAGCCCAGCTTGCAACCAAACCCTCTCTCCTTTCAACCCTCCCCCTGAAGCGTGGCTAGTCATCCTAGGGGCTCTCCCCCCCCCCCGGCCCGGGGGAGGGACAGGATACCATGTTCTCCTTGCTCAAGGTGGTGGTGACACACCCGCGGGTTCCTCACCCTCTGCAGTAAATATCCAAAAGCCCTCGTGTCCGATCCTGAGCTCTGCCGCCCCGCCTCCGCACCTCTGCAACCACCCGCTGCACATTTTGAAAACATGTTGGAAAATAAAAGCGGGGGGAGGTCAACCCCTGGGATATAGACTGAGAAACGTTTGTCTTTCCAGGTACTCATGAGGGGAGGTAGAAATCATAAGAACAGAAGGCGACCAGGGTCAAATCCTACTTAGCACCTGCTCCTCTGAAGTCCAGCCGAGCAAAACTTGGTTCCTAATAGCTTATTCCCTCTAACTGACTGTAACCGAGTTAAATGTTGCACTTTAGGAAGAACAACAGCGATAGTTGTTGTTTTTAAAAGGATTTTTACCTTCTTGCGGTATGTTGTGTGTGTGTGTGTCTGCTTAGCTTAGAGTTTAAACTATATTAGGTTTTAACTTTACGTATTAAATAGAAGGATTTTTAAAGGGAAGGAGAACTCGAAGGAGCCTACCAAATAGGCTGAAAATCCACTGCGTTTTCGTGATGCCCCCAATCTGCTCTGGTGTAATGTCACAGTTGTTTGAGAGTGGAAATACTTCCTATCATTGGCTGGCCTTGATAACATTATATTTTAAAGGAGCTTGGATAAGAGACATGGGGGGGAATTGCACAGCAGGTAGCCTTTAATAACTCCTCTGCTTATCAGCCTGGCCTAAATTTACCAGCAAGTTTTAAAGTACATTAAGTTACATAAACATGGCACGGGAAAGAATGCATTTCATCCTTTGATAGCGACCAAAGTGACCTTTACTGTATCTCACCTAGAGCCCGATTTAATTAATGCACATTCCGACACTCAACAACATTGGGAGAACCTGTGCTTGCTCGCTTTAAACATGGGCTTTGTGTTAATGGGCAGTACAGTAAATTGGCTATGTCTGCTTATTTCATAAAACAAATGGTAACGGAATCCCTCTGCTTAGCCATAAATGTTACATGGGAGGACGTTCAGAACACATTTCCGGTGATTGGGGATATTTAGTATCAAGGAAAATTTCCAAAGGGTTACAGATGATCTTTGCTAACAGAAGAGCCAACATTTATAACACTAAATCCAGTGTTTGCGAGAAACAAGTCGAAAATTGGCAAAAAAGGTTCACAATTGGATATGAAAACAAGCTTGTGAAGCTCTGCAAAGGATAGCTGCATAAGTTAAAGGGAGCTGTAGTCAAGGAAGAGGGCATACATTTCTCACACACTAATATGTTTGTTATATTCTTCAGAGCTGTATTTTTAGTACTCTCGCTCTTTTTTAATTTTATTTTTAAAGCCACTTGTGTAACCCACAGCTTTGTCAAATGAGACTACAGGGGGTTTGAACTTGTGTATTATTGTTCACTAATCCTCTTTTCCGGGGCTTTCACAACCCGCAAACTGAAGCGAATTATAACCTAAGAAAACAATCTCTCCCCCTCTCCCTAAATTAACTGTAGTTACTGAGTAAATTAAAATTGAGATGGATGTAATCCAGCCAAAATAAACCACGCGCTTCCACAGCGAGCGCCGCAGAAGAGAGAAGCCAGCCTCCGCTTGCAGTGTTGTGTTAAAGAAACCCACACAACGAGGGACTCTTTCCTTCATCCAGGCTTCATCGGCCACAGAGCCTTTCTTGAGCATTATGATTTGATTGATCGAAATAAGCCGGAACAATCTAATGGCCGGTATATTGGAATGGCTAAACAGTGATGGCTACTCTATATGTCTATTTCAGCAACTATTTCCCTTCTCAACCATCCCAAGATTATTAGCAGGGGCTGCTCCCCGCCCAGGCTCATTTCAGTCCAGTTATTCATTCCGTCAGATGGAGGTAAAACATGCAGAAGAGGACCAGAGCTGAACACAGCTAGGAACGGTTTAAAGCCCAGGAGAAAAACTTGCTATTTTCGCTGCTGGGTGAAAGTCCTTCAGAAGTGGGGTGCGGGGGAGGGGAGTGGCAATTAGAAATGAGCAATTTAAACCAACCTGCGGTTAGTGGTTTTGGAACAAAACTGAAACGAAAAGGGGAGGGGGGTGAGATAATTTCCACGTTGCCTCTGACACAGTGCACAGGAGTTTCTTATCGGAGTCTAATGGAGAAAATAAAATGAAATTTGTAGCCTGGCTGTAAAGTAAACAGACAGCTAATCAGTGATGAAAAAGTTTTGAAGTCTGGAGGGTAAATTGCAGGTCACTTTTGAGCCATTAGAGCCAGATCTCTGCCAGGCTAAAGTGTCTCTGCCCATACCTCCCCTCTTCTCTCCAGCCGGAGTAGGAGAGAGATCATGGAGAAACACGCAATATTACAACTTCTTAGTGACTCTTGACGTGCTGAGGAAGGCATTTTCTTGCCTTCGAATATTTCTTGCCTCACGAGTGGCGTGAGGATATAAAGTAGCACTATTTAGCGGGCACAACACCCATTTAAGCAAGAAACTTGTTATAAAATTGGTGAGGGATAGATCCGTGACGCATTCATCGAAATTTCACCTCAGTGAAAATCCAGTATCGTCACATTATATCAACCTAGATGCCGCTCCATAAACCGATGTAATACTTTCTGGTTTACTTTATCAAGGATCTGCTGGAGAATGTGAACGAAAAGTAATGTTTAAAGCCGATTGCTTTCACCCACTTTAGCAGAAACATTTACTGCTAATAACCACCATGGAACGAAATTACCTTTGTTACATATCATTAAATCTTATGGTAGTCTGCTTGGGTCTCTCACTTTAGCAAATCTAAACATTACTGAGACGTATTGGGGGTTACTGAAGTAAAGTCAATTGGAAGACCTGCAGTTGCATTCAAGAAAATGGACCGGTTTCCAGACCTCTCTGCCTACTAAATTGTTTAACTTGCATCTCAAATTAGGGGGGAAGCCCCTAATCATTTAAATCTGACACTTGGACATGATGAGCAGTATTAGTCAGGCAAACATGAGCTGAAAGGAATCTCCCGCAATTCAGCAGAGAAATTGTTTCTCCAAAAACAGGCTCTTTTTCTCCACAAGAAATCCTCCTTCCATATACACAACAAAATAAAGCAACGCAGTGAAACTCAAAGCACTGAACGCGCGCTCTCAGCAAACTATTACACCCAATATTTTATCTCCAATCATGCAAACTGTTCGCTTCCCACTCACCTTGCCCGGAAAAAAACCCTCTGCCCAAGATAAACACTCTCTGTCAGCAGGTTTTTTAATTGTGTCTGTCGGAACGAATAGTTTCTGATGGCTACAGGGAGGGAGACATGCTTCATCTAGCCCCTTGCTACAGATGACTCTCTTTCTGTACAAACTGATGATGACAGATATCCAGCTGATAACCTCTGGGGAACTAAGTTATTTTAATTTCCAGTCACTTTCCTGCTAAGTACCGTATCAGTTTGTACACAGCTGAGATAAGAGAAAGAATAAGAAAGAAAGAGACTAAAAACGTAGCCATAATGGCTGGAGTGGACGGAGCGGGTTCTCATAGCCTGCCTTTGACTTTACCTGAGTCCTACAACAAATCGAGGATCGCTTTGATTTTACCAGAAAAACCCTGGGGACCTTTTGATGGCGATTCACCTGATTTCTGAATGTGAATCTGAGGCAAACAACGTGTGGCTCATATAAAAAGATACACGGGCCGATTCGGTATGACCTAGGTGAAGTTCAGCCTATAGAAAGAAATAACATCATGGCCCTTGACTCTTTAAAAAAAAGTAATTTTCCGCAACCTGCGGGAAAAAAATGACGGGAAGGGAAACTCACCGGTGAAATGGGCTTTTAGTGAAAACAAAGCCTGACCTCCCCACTTGGTAAGGCAACTCCCATCTTTTCTGTATATTTATACCTCCCTACTGTATGTTCCACTCCATGCATCAGATGAAGTGGGTTTTAGCCCACAAAAGCTTATGCCCAAATAAATTTGTTAGTCTCTAAGGTGCCACAAGGACTCCTCTTGTTTTTGCTGATACAGACTAACAGGGCTACCTCTCCGAAACCGTCTCTATTTCTGTTCAGAGAGAAGAGAGCGATGGATGGATACTTCGCTAGTCAGAATAATCTTGGGGGGAAATATAATTGGGCAAAGGGGTTCGATGGTGCCCCAGTTGCATTCTAGCAGCATGCAACTTTTGGATTAGTCACTGATCCCCTTTTGTAAGCATTTGCCTAACACTGATATCTCTGAAAAGTGGTTTCTGATCTCTATCTCCCCCCGCATTCAGAGCGCATCACATTGTGCCTGGTCTGCCTCTCACGACAGCGCTGGGAGCAGCGGTGCGTCTGTCCTGTGACTAGCGCCGGGACTGGCACCCCTCCGGAGCGCAGTGTTTGTTTAGGGCTCACTGAATCCAATCAGGACTTGCTGGCTGCAGTTTTCCGGCAGGGCTGTGAGAGGCGCCTCCTCTCTCCTTTTTATAACATGAGCCGCTCGCAGTAGCCGCTGGACTCGAGTTTGCCGCTCTCCTCTCCCCTCGCTCACTGGATTAAAGCCTGCTGAGACCAAAGCAAGGAAGCCAATGCGAAGCAATCACGAGAGGTTTGCTTACTTATTTTGTTTCTTCTTGCTCTTGATTTAAAACACGATCCGGGCTAGCTGAGGGTTCTGCTGGTGCCCGAGGAGTTGCTCTGGACAGACTTCTGCTCGCTTTGCCTGGAAGCCTTATCTACCCGCCCCTTATCTCCTAGTTATCTTGCAAAGGGAGAGACGTATTTTGTGCCTGTCTGCAAGGGGGGTTTGTGTGTTGGGATTGCTATTCATGTGGTTATCTTAAGAGCCCCGAGGTGGTTTGGGAAGCTCAGAGAAGGAAACGTGCGCGTCCACTTTTGTTGCTTGAGCGGCTGACACTTCCCCCTTCTCCAAACTCTGTCTTTCGCTTTCTACCCTTCTCCTCCGAGGACTTGGGGCTGGGCTGGGCTGGGGGTGTGTGTGGCCTGTTTAATGCTGGCTGCTCCCGCTCGCGGTGTGATCTCCGCCGGGGGCCCCAAGTTGTCTGACGTGCCGCAGTTTGCGTTTGTTGACTGTGGATTGGTGCCATTTCCAAGGTGTGCTATTGTGGGGCTGGACTTGCAACTCCAGAGGCCCCGAGTAAGTGGCGCAGGCTGGCACCAGCTTCCTCCGAAAGGTACATGCCCCTCGCCCTTAGTAGGTCGCCTCTCCTGGGTGGGCTTTGCACATCCTCCCCCCCGTCCCGTCCCTTTTGCGACCTTTTGTCTGAAACAAACAAAACTGAGGGAAAGACACGGATTGATGCAACGCCGCGTGTCTGTTTCCCAAGAGCTAGAGAGAACCTGACCCGTGCCATTGCTAATTGCTTTCCTCGTGGGAGGAATTCAGATGACTCACGCATCGGAAAATAAGGAAGGGGAGCGTGGGTAGCCCACAATAAACAGCGCTCTCCCCATCCCCTTTCCCTCTCGTTTTCGATCTGCAAGCCAAGATAAGGTGGGAAAGCTCAGCCTGGTGCCCTGCTCCCTGCCTACTCTTACCTATTGCTGGGGGCAGCTGAGCTCGGGCCGCTAGCGCGCCCTGCTAGGAGGCTCCGAGGGTGGGACATGGGGCTGGGGGGTGTTAATGACCTTTGCTGGCTGATCTTTATTCTGCCCGGGAGCCAGACAACGCCGCAAAGCGACAGGAGCGATTAGAGGGTCCCCTCGGCTCCCAGCCAGCGGGTCTCACAAAGAGGGAGACGCTGAGGTCTGTTTGCTAACTGGATTTTTTCTTCTCTTTTGTGCCCCCCCCCCCGCGCCTTCCCCTCCCTATTCCCCCCTCCCTTCCCCAGAGGCTAGACGGGGACCTGGATGGCCCTGACTGACGGCGGCTGGTGTGTGGTGAAGCGGTGCGGCGCGGACGCTGGCGACTCCTCCTGCCCCTTCCCCGCCAGGGAGCCGGGCCCCTCTCCTCCTTCGCCGGCGTCTTCCTCCTGCTGCTCCCCGGGCGAGCGCGGCTCCTCCAAGACTCCTCAGCACGAGCCCGAAGGGACCCGGCCTCCTCCTCCCGCCGCCGCCGAGGGCAGGTCCCTGCTCGCCCCCTACGTGCACTTCGGAGCCCCCCACGCGCCCAGCCTGCCCAGCTGGGAGGACATCCTGCTCTTCACGGATTTAGACCAGACCAACAAGCTGCTCTGGTCCAGCCGCGGCTCCAAGCTGAGCCCCTTCGGCGCCGAACAGCCCGAGGAGATGTACCAGACCCTGGCGATCTCGGCCAGCCAAGGGCCGCCGGCCCCTTACGATGGATCTGCCGGCAGCTTCATGCACTCCACGGCCAGCTCCCCGGTCTACGTGCCCACCACCCGCGTGGGCTCCATGCTGCCCACCCTCCCCTACCTCCAGGGCAGTGGGGCCGCCCAGCCCAGCCACCCGGGCAGCAGCCACTCGGTGTGGCCCCAGTCGGCCTCGGAGAGCCCCTCGTACAGCAACGGCAGCGGCTCGCATCCCTCTGGCCGCTTCCCTTACTCCCCCAGCCCGCCCATGGCCAACGGGGCCTCCCGAGAGCCGGGGGGCTACAGCAACAGCCTCAATGCCAGGGACCAGTACAGCCCGCTGGGCAGGCCTCTGAACGGATCTTACCCCGGCCACTACCCCTCCTATGTGGGACCCCAGCTCACCCCCGCCTGGCCCACGGGACCTTTTGAGAACTCCATGCTGCACTGTCTGCAAAGCCGAGCCACCCCGATCCCGGTGCGGGCTCCCAGCGCAGGTAAGAGCTCCCAGGCCCCGCCACAGGCTTGGGTCTGTGTGAAGGGCCGGCCAGGCTCTGGGGGGATACAGCAGGAACGAAATGACTCCAGGGGGAAGGAGGGGAATTCCCCGCAAGGGAAGGGGAGCTGGGGCGGCATTTTTGTGTGTGTGGCCAGCCTGTGTTTTCTGCTGCAAGGCTGGAACTGTGGTTGTGGAGAGGGGAGGAAGTGACAGGGAAGCAGATGGCACTGAAGTAGAATTATTAGTTCCTATTTGTGTATCCTTTGAGGAGGAGGATTGGAAGAGGTCGGTGTCTTTGGAGAAAATTTTAAGATCCTGGGGTGTGGGGTTTGTTGTTGTTGTTTTAAGGGGAGGATAAAATTGCTAGTAGAAGCCGTTTCATTAGCATAAACATATTCTTTGAATGAATATGCATAAAGTTTGGTAAATAGGAATCCTGAAAGGCCGCTAACCTTCAGCTGTCTTTTGGAATAAGTTTTCTCTCCTGAGTTGTGTGCAGGGACAGTGGTTTGGAAGGGATCAGTGGAAGTATTTTGAGACCCCTATTCTTTTGGTGTTTTTGAATGGTGTGGCTTTTGGTGATAATGGCAAGCAGGGGGCCGGTAATACAAAAGTATCTTTTGGAATAAAATGAATCTGAAGAAGTGAGGTTTTTATACCCACGAAAGCTTATGCCCAAATAAATCTGTTTTTTTTTTTTTTGAATAAACATTGCTCCCTTTTTGTATTTTTTTTTAAATGGCATCAATTGGAAGTATTTTAATCGGCGTTTTAAGCCTGGTCTCTCTCTCTCTTTTTTTTTTTTTTTTTTTTTTTTTAAGAAAAGAAAAGAGTTGGTTAATGTAAGTCGCTTCCAGATGTCTCTTTATTGTATATTCGTGTTTCCCCGCATTAACATAATTCGATTAAGAAATAGTGAAAAATGCAGTGTAAATTACACCTTCTATTCGAAATAAACGATTCAGGCACATTACAGAGATTTGCTCAATGGATGTTTGTGATTTCCAAAGGCAAATCCAAAACCAGTTAATGTTAGCCATTTTAAAATTAAAATCAATGGGAATTTCTGTTTTAAAACCGCTGGCACAGTCAGGTTCCCAGTGGCGGAATTTACTGATGTCAGCGTCTTTTTAGCAAAAGAAATGATGTGTGTCATTACATTAACTGTAGGGTTGAAGATTGAGTTACTTTGCGATGATTTTTGGTTATTGCAATCTCTTCAACTTCTTTCACTCAGAATATAATTTTGCGCTTGCTTTTGCCTATCACACTACTAGTAAATATTTTATGCACATGGATTCAGTATCATTTTCCTTCTAAACAACAGACGGTACCACCTAAAAATCTTTTCATCGTTCGATAAACAACCCTTCTCCAGTCCTCCAATGCAACATATTTGATTTAGGCATTTTAAGTCCCACTCTCATGTTTACTAACGTGACACAGAGAATGAAGATGATTAATTTTTTTAGAGATAGCAGCGAAAGAGCAAAGCAAAGCAGAAAACCCTCTTCTCGTGCAACACGAACGTTGAGTGTCAGGACTTTAAAAGTTAAAGTGGAAAACACGGAGATAACCGGCCTGGATCAAATCCGCAAGGATGCAACCATATCATCTGCCTAAGGAGAGGGCTATGGGAATGGAAATTCTCATAGACAAATGAAGGCGGAGGGAAAAAGGCTCATGGATAGGTTTGAAGAGGAAGGAAGGAATGGGTAATCCTAAACAGAAAGAGATTAAGGAAGAAGGGTTAGATCATTCTGCAAGGAAGGGCGAGCGGACACATTTCTGTTTGTATCACTGATTCTCCTTCGCAAATACCCGCTGTACTTTCTTTATGTATTCTGCAAGACACTGATTTGATTTTTGGTTCGTTTACACACAGTGTTAAAACGATTAAGTCGGTGGTATATCCCACCCTGGTCCCTACAACCCTGTCTTTGGAAAAGCGGTGATAATATTATATGAAGTGTAATATGTTTAATCCCTGCCTTAAAACGGCCGGGAAAATAGTTCCGCTAATTTCACTGGGTATAATTTAATGTTTCTAACTGTTCCCCCATAAACTTCCCCGAAGATGAGTTTGTGACCTTGCGACCGAAAAGGTGTGGGAACGTGCAAGGTTGGGGGAGGCATTGGGTGCTGGAGATACAGAGCCTTCAAAACAAGGTTAAGGTCTTATTGTAAAGGAACTAAGAGACTCTAGGCAAGATCCAGACTAGGAACAACCAGAGTGTGTGTGTATATCCGAACCACAAAGTGCAGGTGTCCTGGCAGTCACCAAACCTCAAAATCTCTTTTCTTCTCCCCTTCTCCCCAATCAGGTTTAGACTACATTCAGAGTAGCGTGTGAATGCAATCTGTTTATAATGTTTGTGAGTGAGGTGATACCTTTTATTGGATCACTTCTGTTGGGAGAGAGACAACCTTTCCCGCTTACACAGAGTTATCCTTCAGGTTTGGGTAAGGATGAACTCTGTGTAAGCTCCAAAGTGTGTATCTCTCACCAACAGACTTGGCCCAATACAAGCTATCACCTCACACACCTTGTCTCTAATATCCTGGGACCAACACGGTTACAACTACACTGCATATATTTGCGTGAGAAATATTATCGCAGCACAAATGCCTTCTGTATGGTTTCCCCTTCAATTAGTTTATTTAAGATGTCAAGGTCTAGTATATGCTTGATATAACATTAAAATAGAAGCGAATAAACGGATCAGAGCCCCCCACAGTTTGAGGTTCTCTTATGCTATCCCTTTAGTACAAATGTTCATTTATTAAGAGTTCTCTGTAAAGCATTCTTGGAGTTCCCTCCCGCAGCTTTAACGCAGGAAACATCCCCATTGACTTGGGCCTGTAATAATTATGACATTTAATGTTCTGGGTGCTTGCTGTAATACAATCACTATATACGGATATCACAAATACAGTTTACAATATCTGCTATAGATTTGTGTAGGTCTCCTAATATTTCCATGAACGCTCTTTTATTCCCGGATAGGAACTCAAAGGAAAGAAATGCGTCTGTTGGAGAGGAAAATAATGGGGGAGATTTGCACAAAGTTAAAAAGTAAAACTTAAACCCCACAACCGATTCCATCACATCACTTCTGACTAATGATAAAAATAGTTTTCTGTTTCTGCAAGTTGGACTCCCGCATTTAAAAAGGATCCAACTATAAACGTTTTATCAAATAAAAAGATCAGCACTCAGAACACATGCAGTGTGTGCAATCAAGCTCTTTTTTAAAATGTAAGGAAAGAGTATCCTGGAATTTTCATAACTTAATGGAATCAGAATTCTCATAAATAATGCAATGACAGAATTCTCATAACTTGTAAGAGTTTCTAAGCTTTTACTGAACAATTAAAGCTATATCCTTTTATTATAGTTATAAATATATCTAGCATGGATTAAGGAAAAACTATTCTAAAGGCTAGAGAAATATTATCTCCATAGAATTTCTTTCCATAGGTATGAAGGTAACTTTTTAAAGTAAACAATTGGAAAAAATAACTGTTTAACTCCAGTGTCCTTGAAGCCTGAAGCATTTTACTGATTACAGTATTCAATGGCGGCTTTTAGTGCAAAGATTAATAAATCTTAGTGATGTGTTAAGAGTTACAAGCTGACAGTGTAATTTGAACTGTGGTCTCTGGACTCTGCCATGTTCTGATTTCATTTTAACTTGTAATTTTTGTAAATGAAGGGAGGAGAAAAATTTGGGAGGGGGGGGGGAGACCAGGGAGGGGGAAATACAATTTCTTTCTACGCGAAGTACATTTAGTATAATCAAACAAGTATATCAAACGCTTATTTGACATTTACAAGATCTCTTTCACTTTAGGGAACACAAAGCTAATATGTGAAACATAAAAGAGTAACCTCATGACGAATAAAGTCAGGTAGAACAGGACATTAAAAGGGGCGAGAATCAATTATGAAGCTACATTTCTGCAACAATGGCTTCCCCCTCTCTTAAACTAAGAAAGTGATACAGAGGCAAAACATTTTAAATTATCTCTGTACAATATATAAAGATTTATCTTTATCTTTAAAATATGGAGAGATGAATCAGATAAAGAAAGGGTTCCAGACAAGGAAATGTTTGGTTGTTATAGTTGGGATTTATTTATACTTTGCCTAACATGTATATCTTTTTAAACTGTTTAATAGTTAATAGAGCCCTGTGATAAAATGTTAGGTATTTTTCCACTTAGTATATTTCTTAATAATTAGATTTAGTTTCTCACCTCCCCGCCCCACACACTAAGGTCAAATTTTTGTCTCAACTATAGATTTAGTAAAATCCAATTAGCAAAGACTTTTTTGTATTGAAGTTTTAATAAGTCGTAAAGCATTTTTTCCCAGTAAGACTCTAAAACGATCAAACACTTTTGCTCAGTCGTGACTGAGAATTATTTGACAAAAATAACTTCACTTCCGATTTACTATGATTACAGTTAGACTCCCAAGTGGACATTGAAAGGTGGATATTTTGGCAACGAACATAATAGTTTTGCACACCCGCTCCATATTTATTCTGAGTAAAGATATCTCTGCCCGGTGTAAATGCCTTTTAATTTATTGCTTCTTTCTATACTATAAATAAATAATTTAAATAAACACCGCGAGCAATTATGATTGAAAATAGATTCTGGTCAATATAGGCATACAAAAAGTTAGTTAGTACAATTCTGAAATCCAAATAAGTCCGCTAGACTAAACGAAAATTGGTAAATATCGCACTGTGTGATTTTCAGTTTCAAATGTACACGATTGGATCTTTAACTGACCCAGCAGTCCTGTCCTGCGGTTTTCACCACGGCAAAATTTTCGTTGTGATCAACGTGAGAAGGATCGGGCCGTAGGGGGGAAAAATCCCACCTTGTGGGTTAATACTATTTTTTTAAACCAGTAATTAAAAATGTTGTTCTTCGGTCTCTCGTCTCTCTCTGTGTAGAGTTTTTGTATCAAGGCCCTGTTGATTAAAACATCATCAGGCGATGTTTTAAACAGCTGCAGCGGACAGCGCTGACCGAAATGGTGAGAGATTCAGAGTAGTGGCTCTGCGCTGTGTTGTGACCGGAGGAGCTGAGGGATGGAAACTGGTGGGGGTGTTCAGCCTGGCCTCGGGCTTTAAGATCGCGAGAAAGCCCCCCGGGACAGACGGCAAATGGGTCACTTTAGTTCGTCTGCCAAAGGCGCATTTTGCTGCGACAGGAGAGCCGTGACCTGGGCCTGTGCTAGGCTCCGAAGAGCAAATTGAAGCAGGTTGGGGTGGGGTATCTCTGTTCAGCCCGGCTTTGCATGACTTCACTTTAAAATGGCTCTGATGAGGATGAGTCAAAGGGAGGAAGCGGAGGGCAAAGCCCGCTGGGGCTGGGCAAGTTTCCGTCTTGTTGCGCAATGCCCCGAGTCCTCCCCGCAGAGCGAGCAATCTCTGCCCGCTGATTTCTGCGGCTCCTAAGCCCGCTCCCCCCGTCTGACAGCAGGGGATGGTTGTATTGTTAACTCGCCTTCCTTTGACTGTGTCCCCTCCTAGATCTGCTGGAAGATCTGTCCGAGAGCCGGGAATGTGTGAACTGCGGCTCCATTCAGACTCCTCTGTGGAGAAGGGACGGCACCGGCAACTATCTGTGCAACGCCTGCGGGCTGTACACCAAAATGAACGGCCTAAGCAGGCCCCTCATCAAACCCCAGAAGAGAGTGGTGAGTGAGTGAGCGCCAGGCACAGACGGCTGGGAGCCAGCCTCGTTCCACATTCCAGCCCCCCACCCCCGAAACCGGAGTCACACCTTTTGAGTGTGAACGGCTGCTGACATCACAGGCCTTCAAATACCGACCCTGTTCCTAGGGCTTGAGCCTGCAGTCCTAGCTCCCACAATTTGCCCTTTAGCTCCCCTGCCCACTCACACAGTCCCTGATCCTGCCAGGAACCTAGGGCTCAGTCCTGTTCCCACTGAAGTCTGTAGCAAAACCCCCATTGACCTAACTATGCAGGGACAGGCCTTCAGTGCCCACAGCTTTCACTGGAGCCAGTGGGAGCCCACTGTGCTCAGCACCTTGTAGGCTCAGGCTCAGGGTGACCCTGTCCTGACAGGCAGAAAATTAGTTCAACACAGTGGAAAAGCCCCTTTAACTTGGGTGAAGTTGCAGGCTAACCTGTGAAAAGATGTGTTAGCCTTAGCAGGTTGTGCTGTAACCTAGGTTCCCCCTATGCAGCCTTCTTGCTGCCCTTTTGGTGCGTTGCTGCCTGGCTCATCTTTAGGTCATAATTATGTTGGAGCATAAACTGGGGAAATAAGAGTTCACCCTTTGGGTATTTTTTTAAAATTGACAAACCCCCCTCAAAGAAGCAACACAGATTTTAAAAAATACACACTGAAAATACCCGACGTTTCCGTTTTTTGCAATGTTGAAAATTGTTTGTCCAGGGAGCCAGAAATTCCTAAAGACGTACCTTGTTTGTGAAAAGCTCATTTCTCTGGATCTGGGGGATTTTTGTTTATATAATTAAAGGAAAACCAATTGCTTAAACAAGATAAAAGCCTTTGTTTTTTTGTTTTACTGCTAAAAATGAACCATAATTTGTAAAAAATGCACTACAAACACTACAGACCAGAACCCCAGTTTATAATTCAGCACTGGCACTGAAGAGGGAAGGAGAAAATGGAACAAGAGGGCACTGCAGACTGTTTTTAATAAATCTGGGTTGAGGACAGTAAAGAAAGAGAATTCTCCTTTTTATAATTGCCATTAGTGGGATAGTTATAATAAGTGATGTTTGACCTAATCCAAACCGGCACCCGGGTGTCTGAAGACAGTGTGACAAACTGATCAAGCTTCAAGACCCCTTCAATCACCCCAGCTGTTGCAGTTCCTTCATATTTCGACTGTATAAAAAGAAATGCCATTCTTTGTTAAACAACAATTCTATCACCATCCTCTATAATATTTTCTGTAACTGGAAAAAAACCACACTTGACGAGCTTTTAAAAGCCACATTTCTTCATCATGTCAACATTCATCTGGTGAAGTGCCCTTGAGCCAAAGAATTAATTAAAACCAAAAGTTAATTACTGTTGGATGCTCAATTTCTTAACTGGTTATTTAGCAAATTTCATTAAGTAAGGCTAATTAGCAGGAATAAATGCAGCACATGAGGTCAGATCCTCAGCTGATGTAAACGATCATAGCTTTCCTAATTTTAAGGCCATGGAACCAGCCAGATATACCCGAGTTGAGGATCTGGTCCATGGTGTTCTTGGTTTTCACTTTTGTGTGTGTGTGCGCACAGAACACAGTAAATTGCAGTGATTTCAATCTGACCTCAATGAAACAAACGTTTTACAGTGTTCTATGAAAAATATAGTCATAATCTATTCCAAATAAGTACAACCAAAATAATATATGTATGATTGTATTCATACATCTGGAAGTATATAACAAAAAATGGTTTGAAGATGATAAGCGTGTTTTGGCCCTTGTCCTACTGTTACTGAAGTCAGTGGTAAAACTCCTGCAGCAGGAAAGCCAAGATTTTATTCGTTTTAGTGCCAAAACTTTTTGAAAGTTAGTTTTTTAGATAAATTAGATTTTACTACAACAGTGATGCAGAAAATGATAGAAAACAGAGAATATAAAATATATTGAGACTTATGCCAATTTTTATACAAACAAAAATAAAAGAAAACCAAAAAAAAAAAAAAATTGTAATAAGATCCAACTACGTAAATTTTAGAAAATGCAGCATATACATTGGGGCCAAATCCTGTTCACACAAAACTCTGATTTCAACAGTAATTTTGCTTTAGGAAGATAAGCAGAATTTGGAAGCAGTGTGTATCTTTCGTTTTCTTTTATTAATTACCATAATATGACAAATTCTGTTTCAGTACTAATTATTTGCTACAGTACTATCAGTATTGTCTTAAATTGGTACAGACTGAAACCACAGCTTGGTGATTATCTTCAGTATGCAACCAGTAATGACTTTTAGATTCATAGTTCCCAGTCAAAACAATTATATTTAATTTATAATTCTCTTTACAACCGTGATGTAAAGTTACAGCTCACTACTTAGTAACACAAATGGATAGAATTCAAGAGACCTGACTATAGCTCTGAAAAATACTTATCATTCTGAAAACATTATTTTTTGTTTTCTGTGTGGCAGGTGTGGTATCAAAGGTCTCCAGATATTTCGAGCAAACCAACAGTAAATGGTACAAATGGAAAGGGCGTATGCCCAATAAATTAGTTCTTGTTGTGGACTCTTTCTTTATGGTCATGATGGGCTGAATGCAGTGCATTGAAACTGACTGCTTTATGCAAATCTTTTCAGCCTGCAAACATAGCTAGTCCCTGATTTTTTGACATTGCAATACTTTGTAAAATAACAGATTTATGATGTAGCTTGAATTCCTTGCTTGTGATGAATGTGAAAGAGAGCGCTTGTTACAGGAACTTTTATAACCCATTCACCTTCATTTCACATGTTTATGAGGACTGGCTTCACTTATGATATATAGTCTGCAGTCATAAAGCTCTTTGTTATATGGTTATTTCTGATATAAGATTGCTTCATCTTGGCTCCAAACTCCACTGAAGAGTGTCATAAATGGCTTGTTTATAATATGGACCTTGCTGTCACACACCAATTTACTGACTTCCTAGAACATTCACACACAGAGAGTGAGCACTGTTCTGTAAAGCATGTTCCTGAAGTATGTTGTTTTTCACTTGGTGATAAATATGTTTTTACAAAAATGACACTGTTTGTTGTACATATTAAGTCCCTTTGATATCTGTTTCATATTCCTTTTCCATGTCAAAACAAAAGTTTGCAGCTGTCAGCCCTTCAGGTGAAGTTCAGCTTGTGAAAATGGAGCTGTCTTTTTGCTTTAAACAGAATCCCTGCCATACTGGAATGTTCATTTTTCACTGCTGATGTAGGAAGGTCATTAAAAGAAGCTGATTTTTCTCAAACCAATTTAAGGCAATGCTTAAAAAGTAGGCAATTTAAGGCAGCACAAAAAAGAGCCGCGTCAAAACCATTACTTTACAGTAGCACATTATGAAAAGGGAGAGTGCTCTGAAAGCTCCACGGAAGAGACTTATGTGCACTGCCCAGTTTTCATTTTGATGGAAATCTGTTGAAAAACATTGCCTTTCATAACCAACCTATCAAAGAAAGTGATGAGATCCCGTGGTCTGAACACACAATTGGTGATCAGAAACTCCTGAATTTTAATTTTGCCTCTCCAGAATTGGGAAAATCACATTACCTCTTTGCATAAGTTTCCTTGTTTGTAAAATGAGGATAATAATACCCACATTTTGGGGTGGGTGGAGGGCTTAATTAGATTAGGTTGTGAAGCAGCTTACTGAAGCTAAATGTTGTTATATTGACTTTGTATTACCCATAGCTTTGGTAAACCAGTTATCAGTCTATTCCTTTCTTCAGCTGTTAAGTGGCAAAGTACATTTGTTTGTATTTGTTTGTTTATTTTTTTGTTTACCTGTGCTTGCCCCTAGCCTTCATCGAGACGGCTTGGTTTGTCTTGTGCCAACTGTCACACCACAACCACAACTCTGTGGCGTAGGAATGCAGAGGGCGAGCCAGTATGCAATGCCTGTGGCCTTTATATGAAACTTCACGGGGTAGGCAGCTATTTCAGTCCACTTTTGATTCCTGTTTAGTAAGGGCCCAATCCTCGTATGGAACATCCATTGACTTCAGTGTGCTGAGTGCTAACAGGAGCAGGCTCCACGGACTTGAGTCTACGCTCGTTGAAGTCAATAGAAAAACTCCCTTCGACTTTAATGTTGCAGGATCAGAGCCTGAATGAGGCTATCTTAAAAATTCTGTAAATGTTTGTTAAATTGAAGAATAAGTCAAAAATGATTCAGAATGTCATTTGTTAGTAAATTGTTGGTTATACTTTTTTCAGCAAATGTAGAAAAATAATGTAAGAAAATAACTGTACTGTGAATATAATGGAATCCATTTAGCGCTAGACTCTGGGAAATCTCGTGAGTAAAGTTATACATGTGTATAAGTGTTTGAAGGATTGGGGTTTTAGAATGTATCAATACTTTGTCCAGCATTTAAAAAAAAAGAAATTAAGTGACGGTTATAAAACATTATAATCATATCACTTTCATGAATTGATTATATTTTCCAAAGCTTTTTTAAATTAGGTAAGTGATATTAATTTTGAATACATATTTTCTGTTTAAAAGGTATGTTAATTGTGCCTTTAATGACCCAGACTCCAAAGCAGCTATTTACGCATTTTCTTGATATAAAAATAACCTTGAATATGATGCATTAGTTCACATGGATAAATACTTAAAAAGAATATATATTACGGTTTAAAGACCCATCCTGCAAGCATTTAGGTCAAGGCCTTTTCATGCACAATTGGAGTCAATAGGAACAGGACCGGGTTTTTCATGTTTATCTGTTTTCCAGAATCAGCCTCTAAATTCCTAGGATCCAGTCCTGTTGTCCTTACTTAGGAAAATCTCCGGCTGAAGTAAATGAGAGTTTTGCCTAAGTAAAAACTTCAGGCTTTTTGGGATCACTGCTAGAACACTGGAAAAAATAGTTATTTTTTGGAGAGTAGAGTCTATATCATCATAAAAATGCTTTAAAATAGTTGATTTCAATTGATTTAGTTGTAGCACTATTTGATCTTATGGTAAAATTTGGTTTCTGCTGAGTGCCGTACATGCAAGTCTTTATGATCCATGTTGATTTTTTCCCCCCAGGTTCCTCGGCCTCTGGCCATGAAAAAAGAAGGAATTCAAACTAGAAAGCGAAAACCAAAGAACATAAATAAGTCAAAGACGTGTTCTGGTAAATATTGTAAGATAGGATATTTGGATGTAAGCATTTTGTCATACTGGAAAATATTTGTTTCTAATCACAGTTACTTCTGTTGCAGGTAACAATAATAACGCAGTTCCTATGACTCCGACATCCACGTCTTCTACTAACTCAGATGATTGTAGTAAAAATGCTTCCCCTAGCACACAAACTACAGCCTCTGGGGTAAGTGATAAAATAGTATCTTTATTTGTAAGCAAGCTGATCACTGTATAATATGTTATCTCAGCTTTTATCTTATCTAGCAGTACAATAATCTAAACAAACTTTTCAGTTTTGTTAGCTGATACAGGAGCAAGAATTTCTGAGGAAATTACATATAAATGTAAACAAAACGACAAGCTGAAGTACTTTACAGACCTCTTAATTAAGATCTATATACATTTTATGATTAAATCAACCGAAGCTTGAACAAAAACATTTTGTTTTGAAGAGTTTAAATTGTTTTATCTTAAAACTGTTTTTTTTTAGACATAATAGTAATGCACAGCATAGTGACAACATCAATAACATTAGTGCACATAACACAAATTCCTTGAATGCTGGCCAGCGTGCATGTATAATTCAAGGCACCACCCATCTCATCTTTTTCAAAAGTTATTTAAAAATGTGTGCATGCATTACGCATACAGAACTCCCTCCCCCGAGCATAATTTTAAACTCCCACTAAAAGCAACAAAACTCAGTCTTGTGGTCTGTATGCCGGCAGGGTGAATTGAGACGTGTGCTTAGGGCCTGATCCAAAGCCCATGGAAATCAATGGAAAGATTCCCACTGGGGGTGGAGGCTGTTCAGCACTTCACAGGACTGAGCCCAGGAGGTCCACTGAACAATATCTTGTTTGTTTCAAACTCGTATTTTCATCTACACACCACACCTTCTTATCACCCCTCAGATCAGCATTTGGGATAATACATACTATAGTAGTTTAGTTTATAACTGCAAAGTAGTTTAATTTATAACCTCTTTTATTTATCTACACCTCCCCCCCCACATCCCTGCAGTCTTCTATATTCTTCATTTACTGTGTCATTTACTTTAAAAGATACCCTTAGCATGGCTTTCACTGTTCCTTTATTAGTAAAAAGAAACTTGTTTATCATAATTATTTTTTGGTATGTTTCCCGATCCAAATTCCTTTCCATGGTTTCTTTCCTGAAATATGCAGTTTCACTGTAAACAAAACAAAACAAAACAAAAACAAGTTTTGTTGTTTGTGGACTTATTTACAACGATACTGCTCAGAGATGCTGGACTTTTGTATCTGATGCCATCAAGCAATATTATTAAAAGGCTGTATTTGACGTGAAAGAATTCAGAGAGTTCAAACAATACATAAAATACATTAAAGGAAGGGAAATTTGAAACTAAAACATTGGTCTAAAATGGAAAATGATTGGGTTTCATGCTCCCCCTCTGCCCTCCCCTCTCCCAAACATTTGATAAGAAAAAAACACTTAGTTCTAAATTTACCACTAACTTCAGTGGGCATTGGATGAGACCTAAACAAGTAATCTCCCCCTTGTCTATTTTGAACCATGAATGCACATTATAAGAATTGAATCTGTGAAGTAGTTGGAATAAGGCCTGTACTATATATACCCATGTCCACTCATTTGATCCTATAATCTTGTTTGCTATAGGCAGTCAATAATTAACCTGTGAAAGGAACAGGAGAGGCAAGAAGGTTCAAGCAGAAGGTCATGGTCTTTAAGGCTTGATCCTGCTGTCATTGAAGTCATGGGGAGCTTCACCATTGACTTTAATGGAAGTAAGCTCAGTCTCTGGGTCTGAATCAGGGGAGTTGCTGAGCGTGCTCAGGACCTGTGGAAGGCAATGGGAATTAAGGGCATTCAGCATCTCCGATCAATGGAACCTAAATCTGGTCAAATGTAAAAACATTTTATATTAACGCCAAACCTCTTTCTTCCCCTCCACCCATTCTGATATTTTTTTTCATGAGACTTTAGAGCTGATGGATTGATGGCCATTCTCTATTATCAGAACAGGTACAGCCCAGACATTAGCAGTGCAAGCTTCCCCCTGCTGATCTATGGGCATCAGCTGGAAGAACTGCTCATAGGGATGCCTATTTAGTCCTCGGCTTGTCTAGCAAAAATATTGTCATTTAGGGCCAACTGTGCTTTTGGTGTTTTTGTAATGTGGACACTTGTTCACTGGGAATTATAATGAACTATATATATTCTAACAAACTCACCATGTAGCTCACCGTACTGACACTTTTTTGACTGCCCTAATTCTTCTTTGAGGGTAGAAAAATGCTAAATTGACAAAAATAAAGAACCAAAATACATTAGGGGAAAATATATGAAGTTTTAGAAACTATTGCCTGAAATTCATAGAAATGTTATTGCTAAATGAATCATTTAGAGAAAATGAATTCCGTTGCTGGTACAAAAGTCATTTGTTATGCTTTTGCAAGGCTGCCAAAAGAGTTCCTAGCAATGTGGAAATCTAATGGAAATGAAATTCAGCAGAATTTGTGTCAGCAACATTCATTTTCAGCCCTACCTTTTCCATTTCCTTTAAAAGTAAAATAATGGGGCTGCGGCAGGGGGGCGGGGGAGAAGGTACTTATTCTCTGAAAGGCAGTTGCTCAGCTGAGCAGCTTTGAAACTGCATATTTCATACAGGGAATTTTACTGGCTGCCAGCCTTGAGGAAAGATAATGGCTTAAATGTTGGTTTTATGCCCCTAGTTGAAGAAGTTAAAAAAATTAAAAGATATGATTGATTAATAGTAATGGCCATGAATTATAATATTTGGATCCAGCTCCAGACTTAGAACATCCCAAAGTTTGGAAGTGTTTGCATCTGAGCTTTTGGGCTGACCCGTTATAAAGATGGGGGCTCTTTGCAAAATTCACATCTGGATGTAGGGGCTTTAGTTTGGGCCCATTTCTGTCTTTCTGAGGCGTATAAGTACTGAGTTTTCTCCATTGTTAATATGGAACAGAACCATTTACAGGCTATATGAAGTTGCTTTATATCCTCATAAAAGAATATTTGAAACTTTCAAAGCATACTGCCTCTATATCTTGAGACACGTCATCCCACTGATGCTCCCCCTTAAGTGCGCAGAGGAGAAAACTGCACACAACAATATGCTGAAATACACTAATATAGCGCCCCAGTCCACATCCTTCTGTAGATGTGCAGAGGCTGCAGTGGGCATGGTTGCCAGCAGTACTCCATTACCCCTTTAGGACAAAACACAATGTAAGGACTGTTACGAAGTCTGCTCTTTATGGCAATAGATGGAGTCTCCATGAGCCAGAGCTGATGTCAGTGAGGACACAGCAACAATGAAGGAATTCTTCCTTCAGAAAAGCATTGGGCCCATATAAGAGCTGAAAGAGGCCCTGAACTCTGTGGCAAGAGGTGCCACTACAGCACTGCTGCCCAACCCCTTATTTTCACCTGGCATTGGGATTGCTTTGGCCATCGTATTTTGGGCATAAAATATGGCACACTCCTATAGCAAGTTGTCTGGATGATGTAAATTCACATTAGAGCACAGCAGGCAGGGCCCCACTTCTCCCTCTGCCACCTGTGCAATGAACAGGAATCTTGATGTCTCAGTGGGAACCAATGTGCACCACAAATGGTGCCTTGTAAAGCAGCCTGGATTGTGTCTAGAAGTGCTGTCCTTTACATCTGTTTTTTTACTTTGGGCCAGTAGAGAGACCACGCAGGGTAGCCTCTTCTGCCTACTTATACTCCCTTGTGGAATAGATATGATCACCTTTCTGCAGCATGCCAGTACTTTGTGCGTCCAGTGTCCATGAGGAGCAACGGGGCTTGCTTTCACGGGGACCATGACGGTGCTCTACATTTTGTTGCAGCTTATGCTCCTGGACAGCACTTCCACTCTTTTGAAGTTCAGTCCGCATCATGGATGGACAGAGACTGACCGGGTCCTTTGTCTATTGTTGTCCTGGTTATGATAATTTTTAAGCATAGCAGGCCAGTTATTGTTCTCACTTACATCCATACAGCCCAAGCAATATACTGGAACTGAAGAAATCATTCCTGTTTATCTGGTAACTGAGTGGGTGTGTTTTTATGTAGTTGTATATAGATATGATACATTTGTTAGTCTCTAAGGTGCCACAAGTACTCCTGTTCTTTTTGTGGATACAGACTAACACGGCTGCTACTCTGAAAACAGTGCAATTTTATGAGTCTGTGCAGCAAAAACGGTACTCAATGCAGGGTAATTTAAAATCTTAGGGACATTTTTGTTTGGTTGTTTTTGTTTATTAATGCGTGGAAATGAACACAAAGTTTTCTCAGAAGGGCCATAAAAATAAATATTGTGATAGTCTAATGTAGGGCCTTGTGCTGCAGTCCTTGTGAAGGAAAAAGTCCCATTGATTTCACTTGGAATTTTGCTTTTAGAAGAACTTCAGGATTGGGTCCTTAGAGTGACAATAGCATGGACAGCAGTCTTGCCAGGCTGAAATATTGGCTCTCTTTTGGAAATTAATAACATATTAACCATAGATTTATGTTGGTATAATATAAAGGAGAGATTAGAGTAAATGTAAACTTACACATTTGTAGTATAAGCAAAAGGATTAATTACACCAGCATTAAAAATGTAATTTTACATAGTGGTAAGTTCACTGAATCAACAGAATTCCATTGTTGTTATATTCATACTTATTTTTAAGTCAATCATTATTAAGACAAGATTACAGCAGGAAAGGAAACAATAGTATTCAAAAGAAGAATATTCAGAGGAAGTGCTGTGGGTAGGCGGGCTCACAGGAGGGACACTGAGATTAGAAAATTAAGGGAACCCCCAATCTTTACCAAATCAGGTTTTGTGTAACAAAGAACTTTTGTAAGCGTGCTTTGAATAAATAAAGGTTATCACTGACGCGGAGCAAAGCCCCGGTAACACAACAGGATGCACATCATTTATTGGTACCGACTGGCTTACTATAGCTCCAGCCATAAAACAGTAACACCTAGAATTGATATAGCATTTTAGATCTTTAAAGCACTGTAAAAGTATTAACTAAGGGGCCGCTCATGGATCTTAGTTAATCCCTGCTCCCCCTCCCCAAATCTCCTCCATAGTCTCTTTGCATCTCCACTGCCATCATGGGGGGAGCTAATAGGCTGCATGTCTAGTATTCTCTCCATCACCACAATGCAGATTGGTAGGAAGTGGATTGAAAGAGGCAGGGAGTGGGTGGAAGCTTGACTCTGTCCCCTGATATTTTGGCCCTCACAGCTGAGTCTGTGCATGGGGTTAGTAATCTGTTACTGGTTTCAGGGCCAGTATTAATAATTGGTTACTTCCCTCTGGAACAAGTGGGAGCAGGGAAGGAATTCTGCCTCTCTTAGGGTACATCTACATTACAGGGGGGAGTCGATTTAAGATACGCAAATTCAGCTACGTGAATAGCGTAGCTGAATTCAACGTATCGCAGCCGACTTACCCCGCTGTGAGGACGGCGGCAAAATCGACTTCTGCGGCTTTCTGTCGATGGCACTTACTCCCACCTCCGCTGGTGGAGTAAGAGCGTCGATTCGGGGATCGATTGTCGCGTCCCGACGGGACGCGATAAATCGATCCCCGAGAGGTCGATTTCTACCCGCCGATTCAGGCGGGTAGTGTAGACCTAGCCTTAGGAGGCAATGCTGCTTCTCACAAGATAAATTGGCAGCAGATTTGTAGGCTTTAGTGTAAAAAATATATGTAGTGGTGTCTGTCTGTATCTTATATTGTGCGGGAGAACTATAAGCACAATACCAGTTAGGCAGAGGATTCACTACAACTTTGGGATCCCACCCTGCCACTTCAAATTTCTTGATCTTCCAACTCTTCCAGCCTGACTCTCTTCAGTTTCTGCCTCTTGGACAGAGTCTCACTCTCTCTCTATGCCAGGGCTGCTCTGAATTTGTCCCCAAAGACAGTCACATGGGGTGGAATTCACATGGGTAACTTAGACTGAGCGTTGCAATGCCCCACATTTAGGTGTCATGCTGCCAAGTGGAATTCTCTACCCTGAATTAGATAGAGAATGAGGCTTCCTATACAAGACATGGGGAGAGTTAGGTGCCTAAACATGGGATTAATAAAAGCCAGCTCGCTGGGCAGAGAGCTGTCTAAGCTAGCCAGTAGGAAATGCAAAGGAGAGGGAGTCACCTAAGCACCACCCCTCCGAGCGAGTGAGGTGCCTCCCTCCACTTAGGAGTCACACTTTGGATCCTCTCCTGGAGTCAAACATCTAAGCCAGGTCAACTCTGTCTCCAATGGTTAGAGCACAAGGTCAGGATATAGAAGACCCGGTTTCAGATCCCTGCCCAATGTGAAGCAGGGATTTGACCCCAGGCCTCTTACTTCCTTGGTCTATGGCAAAGTTCCCAAACTTTTTTGCTGCACCGACCTTTGGAGATTCATGCTCCATGCACACCCACCTCGGTGCAGGGAAAAGGCCCAAAGTGGGGAACTTGGATAGTGCTGAGTTCAGAGACGCCCAGGAGGTCGGGGTGAGGGGGAAATCCCCATGTGACTAGTGAGCTCCAGGGTGCCTCCCCTGCTAGGGCTGAGGGGAGGGGCCTGTGGGGAAAGCATGGATCCCTTGGGGTACCCCAAGAGCTACTTAGCCTAGGGATAGCTTTTCAGCCCTATAGGGTGTGGGGGAAACCAGAGCCACTGGGTATGAGGGGATTCTAGTGCCTGGCCCTTCAGTGGGCAGCAGATCCAACCTCAGGCACCAGCCCTGCTTAGCCCCATTCTCCATGGCAGCAGCAGAACTCCCTGGTCTCCCATCTCCACCCGGCAGTGCTACCACCTCTGTACCCAGGCCCTGCTCCCCCAGAGCAGCTCCCCCCCAGCTGGCCTGTCACCCCCCTGTAGAGACCCCATATCCTCATGCCCTGACCCCTGATTTCCCAGCAGAGCCCTCCCCTTGCCAGTTCCCCTCCCCCACAGTCACAGCTGTGCTGTGCACAGTGTCAGACCTGGGGCTGCCCAGGAGGCCCTGGAGGATGGGGGAGCAGGCGCTGCCCGCAGCCCAATCCACAGGAAGATGCTGGAATCCGGGGACCAGCCTTCTATCCACCCCCCCCAACCCCAAGGCACTCTCATCCTCCTGATAAACTCATCATGCTCTTCCGCCCCCGAGGGGGGCACACCCCACAGTTTGAAAACATATGGTTTATGGAGTCAATCTCTCTCCTGCTAGCCCAAAGAGTACTTAGTTATTTTATACACAGGGAAACAGCTTCAGCGGAATACCTCATAGCCCAGTGGTTAGGGCACTCATATGGGAGACCTGGTTTCAAATCCCTGGTCTATATCAGGCAGTGGGGGGCACTTGAACCCAGGTCTCCCACATTCTGGGTGAGTCCTCTGACACCGGACCTTTTGGTGTAAGTGTGGTGGCACCTCTATGGGTGTTGTCTGTGGGGCCCAATCTGGTAGATGAGCTCTAAGATGGCCTCTGAGCATGTCTACTAGATCAAGCCCTGCAGTGAGATAAGTAGAAGGCTGCTGGAGCGTGGGTATGAGCTGCTCGGTGTGGTCAGGAATGAGGTGGCTGTGTGCATGCCCACCTGCAGAAATTTAGACCCTAGGGAACTTTACCAGTGGAAATGTAGGCAGCTGGGGAATTTAGGCACCGACAGGGATAGGTAGCGGCTGACATGGGTTTTGAGAATCTAAATCTTGGATTTAGCTAGGTGCCTAAGTCCCCCTTGTAAATCCTACCTGTGGCTTCTCTCTGATTATGGAATCCTCAGAAACTCAGGCCTGGATCCAAAGCACTGGTTTTGAAGCCTGATCCTGGTTCCTTTGAAGTCAATTGCAAACTCCCATCAATGTGAATGGGAAAAGGATTGGGCTGTTCAAACATTCCTGGAGATTCCAATCTGGTTGTCATTTTCTATTCGTAAGGCAGGCCTATGCTTCTGAAAGCTGCCCAGTTCTTCTTAACAAACCTCATTCAATTTTCTTCAAGAAGCTGCAGTTCAGTTGATTATCAATATTATCATCAGACTACAGCAATACAAGTTCAAGCTGTTAACATTTTATTAATAGGGGCCAGCTCCTCAGTTGGTGTGAATTGGAATAGCACCATTGATTTCAATTGCACTCCCATGCTCACTTATACTAGCAAAGAAATGGGTTCAAATAATTCACAATAATATATTTCCTTTGTCTGTAGAAGTTAGGGGACTAATAGCAGTGATGTTTAATCATGAGCAGACCTGCGTAACCTAATGATTCAGCCATGGCCATTTCACCGGCTAAAGATTATTTTCCATGTTTCACTTGGGGAACTCCCCAAATTGAATTTGTCATTCCATTAACTAGGAGTGGCTTTTAAACTAAACTGCCCTGCCCATCCCCCTCCTCACACATCTTTTCTCCTCCCCCACTTCGTGCTGGCTCATTTTAGGAGCTGGACCCAGTCTGGGTCAGTCACTGATATGCAGCCTTCAAGCCGGAAGTGCCTCCGCATTCTCGGTATCTGAGGGAGCGTTAACAGATAAGCCACAAATGGAACACAAAACAGATCTCTCTGCTCCACCCTTGTAGAATTGAATCAGGGAAAGAGTGAATTATTTTTTCCAGACAAGGAAAAAGCAGGTGAGCTGTTTACCCGAAGGAATAATAGCAGCAGGGATAGGTGAATGGGAACCTTTCACACTAATTTCTAGTGTACACAGTCTTTGCAAAACTTGTTCAAATTTGAAAATATTGTTTAAACTCTTTCCTCCCAGGGAGGGTCAATGTATTTTTAAAAATGTCTTTCTGGTTAAAGAGGAACCTATGTTATATATTATAGATATAAAAGCCTCTTCCCAAAAGGTAGGCTGCTCTAAGACCATTAGAGCAGGACAAATAAATGGAAAGTCCTGGGGAAGGAGAGGAGATGCCCATGGATGTGACAGCGCACCACCAAAGGAAAACTTTCTTTCTTTTAAATTTTATATATTGAACTTATTTGTCCTTTATTTATCAGGGCAGTGGGATTCCACCCTCTGCTAGCTAAGTCTCCAGGCCATTTAACATTCTGTTGAGATTACCAGTAAAGAGGCCAATTAGACGGATTGCTTTTTGTGATGTTCACTTCAAATTGGAATGAGAGCGTCAAACTCTTTTCAGATGGGCCACTGACCAGGCATCAGTTAGTAAACCTTGATCACTAATGACAGAACTGGATTTGAATCACCAACCTACAGGTGAAAGGCTCTGTGATCCAAATCTTGCCAGACTTACTCAGTTTTTTACTTAAGCAAAACTCCCAAAGATTACAATGCGCTTTTTGACTGGGTTCAGTCAAATTGGTTATATCCCATAACAAATAACATAAGCTATCTGCTACCACAAGAGACTTGACGTAAGAATGACCAGGTGGATGAGGTAATATCTTTTATTGGACCAACTTCTGTTGGTGAGAGAGACAAGCTTACATAGAGCTTCAGGTAGGTGGTGTGTAAGCTCAAGAGCTAGTCTCTTTCACCAACAGATGTTGATCCAATAAAAGGTTATTCCCTCAGACACCTTGTCTCTCTAATATCCTGGGAGCAACATGGCTACCCCAACACTGCAACAACAATTGAACTAAGGATAGCAGCAGCCGTGGTTGCTATCATTCATTCCTTGCACACCTACTGAATTCAGTGGGATTTGCAATGTGGTATTATTATGTGAAAAGGCAGTGCAGCATTCAAACAAATTATTAGAGCTGATGGAAAATTTTCATACAAAACATTTTTTCCATCAGAAAATGGCGTTTCTTTGAGGTTGAAACTTTTCGCGGGAATGTGTCAATTTCAATGACATTTTGGTTAGAAAAAGAATTGTGAGGAAGCATGTTGACAATGTCCAAACATTTAATTTTGACTTCTGAAATGGAAGCTTTATTGGTCTGAAATGATGTTTTGCTTCAAAAATTATCATATAGTACAATTTTTTTAAGAAAATGAAACATTTTGATTGAACTGAAATGACTTTAAAAAAAAATTTCGGTTCACAGAAAATTTCAAAATTTGGAGTTTTTTGTTTTGATTTTGAAATGTTCGAATTTTCCACAGAACAGAATTTCGGGTTTCTGATCAGTTCTGCAAATTATCCGTAAAATGTCGTTTCAGAGGGGCACGGGATTCTGTTGTAAATAAAACATTGTGAAACGTTTGAATGATGCCAGGGTAAATGGACCTTTTAAGAATGAACTCAATTTCAGGAGTAGCAATAAATCTGCATCATAAAGTGCACTGTTTTTGATCAGATAACATTTATATCACCCTATAAATATTTATAACAGTAATATAATTTTGTTTTACTGAATAGCAGTATAATATATAATAAATAAAACATAAAGATGGCAGGAGAAATAAGCATACTTTCTTGTGTTACCTATATAACTGGTTGGTGCTCAAAGTCAGATATTCTGAATTATTTTTTATTAATGGATACTTTCTGAAGTACTTCCAAAGACAATTCTTCTTCAGGTTATACCGATGGACCCTCACTAACTTTCATGAGCTCAACTGAGGGGGAAACTGGACCCAGTTTACCATAGGCAGAAAATATCAGCTGACCACAAATACCTCTTTCAATGGAAAAATAAATTTAACCTGGGACAAATTTGTCTCTGCCAGGGGTGGCTCCAGGCACCAGCGCACCAAGCACATGCCTGGGGCGGCAAGCTGTGGGGGGGCGGCCTGCCAGTTGCCGTGAGGGTGGCAGTCAGGCTGCCTTTGGCGGCATGCCTGCGGGAGGTCCGCCGGTCCCGCGGTTTCGGCGGCAGGTACACCGAAGGCGCGGGACCAGCAGACCTCCCGCAGGCATGCTGCCGAATCCGCGTTACCAGCGGACCTCCGACAGGCGCGCCGCCAAAAGCAGCCTGACTGCTGTGCTTGGGGTGGCAAAATACATAGAGCCGCCCTGGTCTCTACTGGTGGATCTTGCCACCTATCACCATGAAGACTCACAAAGCATTGTGGGAAGCTGCACTTGAACAAAAGTGCAAATTTCCATAAACATTTAGGCGAGTTTCTGCTTTCTATATATGAGAACTGCTGGTTTGGCGCTGCTCCAGGTGAAGATCGGAGAGATGGGCCTGAGGGAGGTTTTCCTTTTGTGTGAAATGATTGGATTAAATATGTGTACTTTCCACTTAAATAATGGGCAGGCTATTTCCGCAGTCACACTGTCAGATATTCCCTTTTATAGGAATTTGGTCCAACAAGTATCCATTTACAAGTAAATTAAGATTTTAAAGTCAATTTATCCAAGAGTTAATTTCTCATGAAGTCAGCTCTTAAACATTTCCTTTATTAGGTGAAATGTTGCCTCTTTCTCAGTCTGGCACTGAAGTTTTCCTTTTCAGCAGATCTCTTAGGCCGCATGGAAAAAGTGGATTGTTTTTATCTTTGCAACTCTCCGTTTCTCTGTTAAAATAAATGGACTGACGATTATTAGATTTCAGAGTCACATCCACTAAACCTTCCCTGTGGTTTGTCTCACTGATTTAGATCTTTGTAGGTTGCAGTAGATGGGAGGGTGAGAACTTCATGATTCAAGCTCACCATAACCAATCCAAACTTTATGGTAACAGCAAGGATGGAGCTAAGACCCTCTTGGTTCGAAAGCATAGGCCTCTGCCACTTAAGATAAAAGTGAATCTGTGTTAGCTGTCAGCAGTATGGGGATGATGTCATACATTTGAGTGGTTCTGGCCAAGACTGTGAGAAGTGACTAATTATTTTGGCTACATCTATTTTTGGGTGCCCACTTTCTGAGGCATCTAAAATGAGTCTGATTTTCAGAAAGTTCTGAAAACCCACTTTGTGAAAGTCAGGCCACTTAAGTTGTCTCAAGCTAGGTACCCAAAAATATAGGCACCCAAAATCACTAGCCACTTTTGACAGGTTTCAGAGTAGCAGACGTGTTAGTCTGTATCCGCAAAAAGAACAGGAGTACTTGTGGCACCTTAGAGACTAGTCTTTTAGCCACTTTTGAAAATCTTGACAGGTGATTCCATCCAGTAGGGGGCACTGGTACACACACATCCAGACACTAGCACATTGCAATCTAATCATACTAATATCCATTTCTTTCGGCTTGTCCAGCTCTCCCTTTTTCTGGTAGATTTCCATCTTTTGAAAGATAATCATTTAATATTTCCCAAATACTGATAGCTTTTGAGGTGGGATGATGCCAACAGAATGGTCCATTATATACTGGGGAGAATGTGCTGGCTGTCCAGATGGTTTTTTTTTTCAATCAGAGGTTTTGAGGTACAAGAGTGGCAGAATGGGGTCAAATCCTGATCCTTCATACAAAGCCCCCACACAAATGGGCTCTGCTTGGAGTCTGGTGCACGCAGTGGACGATAACATTTCTGCAGAATTCTTGGCTTTGGAAGCATTGCAGATAGAACACTTACTTCTAGTAGCTTTCATGGAGCTTTGGCTCCATTTTTCACAAAGGCAAATTCTTTTCAGCTCTCCAGACTCCCGATTTGTTTAATTGATAGGTCTGAGTTAAAGCACACTTACGTTTTTTTTCCTGTTCTCCAGGCGGGTTCTTCAGTGATGTCTGGCCAAGGAGAGAGCACCAGCCCTGAAGGCAGCACACTCAAGTATTCAGGTCAAGAAGGGCTGTATGCAGGAGTCAGCCTGACCTCCACAGCTGAAGTTACAGCATCGGTGAGACAGGATTCCTGGTGTGCCCTAGCTTTAGCATGATTCAGAGAAGATGAAGCTGGATACCTGCACTGGGCTGCAGCCTTTAGACGTCCACACTTGTTTTTGTTTTGTTCTATTTTATCAGGCAGTCTGAGCAGCAGGGAGAGTGCTGGCTAGAACATTCCTCTGATGTTGTTTTTGTGCCTTAATGATAGAGGTGTTTTTTCCAAAGAGGTTCTGCCTTAGCATCCAGCTCCTCATCTATGCAAGAAAAACAAGGGAAAGTGAACCTCTCCCAGGGTAAAATGAATACAGCCAAAAAGAGCACCCTAGAGCTTTTGTAAGGTTCCAGAAATACATCTTCAAGAAATCCAGCAATGCTGCCTTTTTGATTGTATGTTTGTTTTCACTCTCTCACCTCTCCAAAGAATTTGATTGGTGTAGTCATCTTTTGGGAGGGAGATAAGGGAAGCATTTGATAAGGGATAGTGAGATAAATTTAAGAAAGTGCTAATGTGCGTATTGCTTGTGCCAATGCACACATCTTGAACTAAATCTTTGATGCCCTCTCACAGGTCAGTTCTCTTGTTAGCACTGTCTGTATCCAGTATGCCTGCATTACTCTGTCATTTTCCTGCATCAGAGTTCAAGTACACCCCTGGAGGAAATCACAATGTTTGGTACAAGTCTCTCAAGGTCGAGTCAGTTAATGAGATCTTTTGTTTTAAAATATTTACTCACTTTGCAAGACTGCATTATAACTTTTAATGTACACTGTGACTGAGGTTTATGAAAGTTCATATTTTGTGACTGAACTCTATATAGTCAGTCAGAATTTGTAAACAGGGTAGCAATCAGATATTTTTCTTCCATATATAAAATAATTTTTTTTTTAAAAAAAGAAGTGCAATTTGCGTTGCAGCAATCAGTGTTAAATCATTTGCATAAGATTTAACAACAGTTTTTATATGAATGAATGAATGTAAACATTTTAACTTAATGGTACGTAAATAATTTAAAAGAAAAAAGTTAACTAGGCATCCTTATGCTTTTTTTTATTGCAGCAAAAACATCCCACTTTCTGTATTTCCAGTTGTTAAAACACAGTTTTCAAGAACAAACCTTCTCTCAGGAAAAACACCCTTATCCATTTGCTCATAACTTTTGTGCAGAAAAGCAAACGCATCCCCAGTGTTTTGCCATTGAATAAGTATGTGCTGGAAAGATACAAATTGCAATGAAACGTTACTACCTAACTGATACATATGTAAATACTCCATAAGATATTGAGGCATCTTTAAGATTTAGGATGCAATCTGTATAGTGACTGACCCATAGTTAGGTTGGTTTACATTGTTTTTTAAATGGGATGTCATTTGGAAAGTTGTTCTTTCATCAGAGCTTTACAAATAAAAGGGTATTGTTTTTTTCTGTACAATGAGACTTCTCCTTTGTTTCACTCTGGTATATTACAAAATATTTAGCGGTATTTAAAGCTATAGAAATATGTATGACGCAGCTGCAGTGTTTGAAGACCACAATGATGTCTTCATATTTAGCTGTCTAATCATTCTATGTATCTTATGTATATAATATATTAATTTTCTATAGCTCCTATCACCGTATTACCTAGTAGCATATAAAAACAGGGAGATATACCTGATAAGATTGAACACCTGCCCCCCTCCTCAAGTTTTTAATACTACTCTCTTGCTTATATCACATCTCAAGATAGTGATGACATTCTTTCCATAAGTGGCCCAAGTCTCCCTTGTGCACCTAAAAATCCTAGTGACGTCACCTGGAGTTTCAGGGGTATGACGACTACAGGATTGGGCCCAAAAATTGCTGATGAAAGAAAGAGCTAATATTTCCTATGACTTCCAGTAATATTAGCAGTAGTGTGGGACAGGGAAGCAGGAGCTCCTGAATGGTAGTCGTAGCTCTGCTATCAATACGCTGTATGATCTTGGATAAGTCTCAGCTGCTGGCCCAGACTTTCATTTGGCGTGAATTGGCATAACTCCACTGTAGCAGCCGTGTTAGTCTGTATCCGTAAAAAGAACAGGAGTACTTGTGGCACCTTAGAGACTACCACATTTATTTGAGCATAAGCTTTCATGGGCTACAGCCCACTTCTTCGGATGCATAGAATGGAACATATATTGAGGAGATATATATACACATACAGAGAGCATGAAGAGGTGGGAGTTGTCTTACCAACTCTGAGAGGCCAATTAAGTAAGAGAAAAAACTTTCGATGTGATAATAAAGATAGCCCAGTACAGACAGTTTGATAAGAAGTTGGTAAGACAACTCCCACCTTTTCATGCTCTCTGTATGTGTATATATATCTCCTCAATATATGTTCCATTCTATGCATCCAAGAAGTGGGCTGTAGCCCACGAAAGCTTATGCTCAAATAAATGTGGTAGTCTCTAAGATGCCACAAGTACTCCTGTTCTTTTTGCATAACTCCACTGACGTCAATGAAGCTCTGCCAGTTTGCACCAGCTGAAAATCTGCACCTCTGTTTTTCCATGCCACATAAAATGGGGTTAATAAAGTTTCTCTTCCTAGCTCACAGGGATGCTGTGAGGATTGATAAGTGAATTAGTTAATGTTGGCATAATGAGTTGATAGTGAAAGCACTATACAAGTTCTAAGTAAGCAGAAAGGACTGTCTCATAGAATTTGGGGTTGAGAGAGCAAAGGGAATTGCATATGGAGAAGAGGGTTTTTAACGTGAACACTTTATTAGTTGAAATGCTGTCGCAACATCATAAATGGGCTATAGCACAGGGGAGAATGTCTCCCTTTATTCCTTAGTGGAAAAAGCATCATTTATGAAACACTTTGATTCCCTGGAGCAACAGTTGCATGAACTCATCCCTTTTTCCTTCTGAGATAGATAGATAGAACAGAGTACCATGTAGTTTACTCTGTGTGTGTGGCTTTACGGTGAGACAATACAAACCAGGTTTTGTGTTAACACAATAGTATGGTTTTATTCAGAAAAGTTACTGTGTAAAATGGCACCTTCTTCTACCCTAGAGCCACGCCCTGTGTGTGTGCCTTGTCAGCCCCGCTGTCTCGTGACAAAATAAATGTTTACTACTTTTACTCCTGTTGGTACTGCAGAGTCAGCACAACTATGGGAATGAGAGCTGGTATTAAAAGCTATTTATTCTGGCTCGCACATCAACAGAATGGATAACAAACTGTGGGCCAGATTCTTCCCTCAGCTGCACCTGCACCTCTCCGTTGTAGGCTAGGGGGTGGCACTGGTGTAACGAAGGGAAGAAGATGGCCAGCAGAACAATCTTTTATGTACCTGCAAACTGTTATCATGTCCCCTCCCAGTCTCTTCTCCGGACTAAACAAACCCAATTTTTTCAATCTTTCCGCAGAGGTCATATTTTAACTTTTAATCATTTTTGTTGCTCTTCTCTGGACTTTCTCCAATTTGTCCACATCTTTCCTGAAATGTGGCACCCAGAACTGGACACAGTACTCCAGTTGAGGCCTAATCAGTGTGGAGTAGAGCAGAAGAATTACTTCTCGTGTCTTGCTTACAACACTCCTGCTAATACATCCTAGACTGATGTTTGCAACAGTGTTACACTGTGGACTCCTATTCAGCCTGTGATCCACTCTGATCCCCCAGATCCCTCTCAGGACTCCTTCCTAGGCAGTCATTTCCCATTTTGCATGTGTGCAACTGATTGCTTCTTCCTAATTTGAGTACTTTGCATTTGTCCTTATTGAATTTCATCCTATTTACTTAAGACCATTTCTCCAGTTTCTCCAGATCGTTTTGAATTTTAATCCTATCCGCCAAAGCACTTGCAACCCCTCCCACGTATATATTTATAAAGTGCTTTGGAATCAGTGAAGGTTAAAGGTACAATATAAATGTAAATGATCATAGTATGGCTGATTGACCTTCCTTAAAGACGCATTGTGACAACTGAAAAGCTGTAAGTGTGTGGTAATATGGAGAGTGGGGAACTCTATCCTGGAAAGCAGCAACTCTGAAAAGAGTCTAGGAATCATAGTGGACAAGCAACTGAGCATGAACTGCAAGTATGATGCTGTCGCAAAAAGGGCTAATGCAATCCTTGGCTGTATAAACACAATAAGAAGGTGGGTTTACCTCTATATACAACATTGGTGAGACAGATACTGGAATCCAGTTCTGGTGTTCATGTTTGAAAAAGGCAGCTGAAAAATTGGGGAGGGAACAGAACTACAAAAATGATTTAAGGGCTGGAAAATGCCGTACAGTGAGAGAGAGAGCTCAATCTCTTTAGCTTAGCAAAAAGAAAACTGAGCAGTGACTTGATTATAGTGTGTAAGCACCTTCAGAGGGAGAAAATACTGGATATTAAAGGGCTGCTTAATCTAGCGGAGAAAGGATTAATAAGAACAAATGGCTGGAAGCTGAAGCCAGACAAATCGAAATTAGAAATAAGGCACAAATTAATGAGGGCAATTAATCATTGGAACAAACTACAAAGGGGAGTCATGGATTCTCCCTCTTTTGATGTGTTCAGATCAAAACTGGACGCCTTTCTGGAAGATCTGCTTTAGCCAAACAAAATCATGCTTCAGTCAAACACCAGTTATTAGGCTCAATCCATGGGTAACTAGGTGAAATTTAATGGCTGTGATATACCAGAGGTCAGACTAGAGCTAATGGTCCCTTGTGGCCTTAAACTCTATGAATCTCTCAAATGGGACCTAAAACTGAGGTCCTGAATTCTGGTGATTATTAAAAATACTGGTTGGCCTAGTGTCCTGGCCGAACTTCAGGGTTTGCCTATCTAAAATGTCCTGCTTCCTCTCAAAAATGGGTGTGAACTGTTGCTACGTCCTGGTAAACAGTTCCTGTGTTGCATGTATTTCAGTGGTGTGTGAACAAATACATCTGCATCCCTCACCTGTCCAGGGCAGTGCTGTGAGGCTTAATTAATGCCTGTTAGGCATGTGGATGTTACTGGATGAAAGGTGCCTATAAGAGCAAGCTGGGAAAATGACCGGAGGAATATGGAGCAACTGGGAGCTCTGGTGATTCTGAAAACAAAGAAATCTTCAGAATGGGTAGGCTGTGCTAGGGTGTCAAAATCCAGAGGCAGGGCCACATCCCGCTTGTTTTGTTCACAGGAGTAATCTTGTTATAGTCAATGGTATGCCCCACAAAAGCAAGCACAATTTGACCCCTGCTTTCCTGTTTACTTAGGGCCCAGTCCTGCAGCATTGACATCAATGGGAGAGGGTGCCCTATGCTCTGGTCCATAAGCAGTACAAAATGGCCTTACCCCAGCCAGAGAGAACCAGCAGAGAATTCCCTCTGTGTAGGGGACCTCTCCATTGGCACAAACCTGGCAGAGGAGGCTCTGCCACCTCTTGCACCAGTGCCCTGCACTAGCCCTGGCATTAGGGTTGGGAAGGGGTGTGCTGGGAGTGTTCCGGAGACAAGGCGGGGGCAGGGAAGGAAGGGGCTTGGCAGCATAAAGCTCTGCTACACCTCATCCTTGCCTGACCATACGCCAGTGGTGTAAATTAAAGCTGCTCCAGTGCAGCTTCCTCTTGAACTGGGGCTGGGTGGCTGAGGGTCAGGGAGCTGAAAATGGCTCTCTGTGGCCGCTGGCCCCATGTGATCAGGATGGAGAATCTGTCCCAGAGAGAGAGAGAGAGAGAATTTTTATTAGACTTTTCTGCTTTCCCTCTTCTCTGCTCCTTTTTCACAGTGTCTGTATTTGTTCCATTTTACTTAAAGGGGAGCATGATTAATTCCTTAAATAAAGGTTTCTGCATCTGAATCTTTTCTACTTCACCAACCTTGTTTAGGGTTCAAACAAGGCTCCACCATCTCTGTCTGCCCTCGGCCACTTTTTGCATGTCCTCTGTGTTAAGTCCCTCTCTGAGTAGTGTTTGATGGCGGGAATTTTTGGTCAGCCTCTTTTGCGTGTTCCTCCAGCTGCCCAATGGCATGCCTGCTCTGGCTTCATTCTTAACACACATCCCAGATGTTTCCAGCTTCTTTTCTGTAAAAGGTTAGAGATGAGAAGTTGTTGAACTCTCTGGCGAATCTTGGCATTTGTTATACATTCATTCAATTTAATACCTAGTGTTCTGAGGTATTTGGTTTCAAAGGCATTTAGGCATACGTCTGTACCATTGGTAGATTTCCATTCTCACACAAATATGTTAAGATGGAGATAACATTTGAGTTGAAGCTTTGTAGTCTGGTCTTTAAGTTGTAGATTTTCAATGACCAAATCTTCATTAATCGGGTAAATGCAGCTGCCACCTTGCCAATTTGTGAATTTATATAAAATAAGGGTTTATGTACAGTAAATAGTAGAATTACAAAGCAAGGGTCTATTTCTGTAACCTTTACATGTGAGTAATACTATTGAAATCAATGAGCCTTGATTAAGGATTATTCATGTCAAGAAGGGTTGTAGGAATATACACCAAGACCAGAAGGTGGCTAGAACTGACTTTAGCGTCTTCCGTAGACTGTGGACGAAAACAGTTATGCTCTGTTTTTCTTACTGAATAAGTGAAACATTTTACAATTCATTTTTGTTTTTAACAGGTAGAATAAGGAAATATTTCATGTATCCTGATATGTGGCCCCCTAGAGAGCCATTTTTACATCTTAAATGAAATGCCATCCTATAATTTCCTAATGCTTTGATTTGCTAAAGTTGTGTTTTTTCGGGTCAAGTTGAGGACTTCAACCATGGCGTTCCGGAAATAAAGTTTACTCTTTTGTCTCCTTGAAGCTTTAAAGTATCACTTACTGCAGGTTGATTATTCATTGATTCCTTCAAGTTTTCAGATCGCACTCCACCTACAGACAGAACGGTTTGCACAAATTATACTTTTGATAACTTATTGAAAACTTTAAAATGTGGCTTCTTTCAAAGGAATGTTAAGCATAACCAAGTGTTAGATGGAATCAGGCCAGTGCTGTCTTTAAAATTATAGCTTCAGCCCTATTACTCAACCCTGTGCTCTCCTCAGAATGGTGATAAGCACTAATGGTTTCAAATTAATCATCACAAGAAATTCACAGGACTAAATGAAAGCTTTGTATAAGCACGAAATTCAGGAAAAACATCTTGTCTTTCTAAGCCCTTAGTGATCAGTTTTTGCCAAAAGGGAAGAAACTTAAGAGTGCAGCTCCCATCCAGCTCCCACTGTAAACAAGACACAGCTATATTATTTCTGTATAGCTGATTAAGGCAACGAGGAAGTCCATGGATGCTCACATCTTCTGTACCGTCGCTGATATGACCACTGTGGTAATATAAATCAGTCCTGATCCTTCAGTCCCTACTCCTGCGAGTAGTTCTTTCTCATGCAGGTAGTTGCATTGACTTCAGTGGAAACACACACAAGAGAAGATTGCTAGTGTAAGAGCGCATGACAGGGTCAAACACATCATATTAAGAACCCACACATTATATAAACAAAGCATTAGCATTTCTGGGACAAACCAATGTAAACATTTTAAAAATGAAGCTGAAAGATATTCGTATTTTGCCCCATTGTGTGCAAAACAATGCAGTAGAACATTTATTTAGGAAACGCTTTTCCTATTCAAAGCAACTAAAATGATGGACCCAGCATTGTGCACTAATCATTTATTACTTGTTATTGGCAGGCAAAACTATGCGGACACAAGGTTAAGTCTGGTGATTTTAATCACACAAAGTTCAGGAAATTAAGAGAAATTTTTACATTGCCTTTTCCATTTATGCAATTTTACAACAGGGTCTTTCGTTATCCAAATGATATTGGGACCGCTGTTGCTCCCACTGTAGCCAAGAGCAAAACTCCCGGTGAGTTAGCAGAAGAGATGAACTCTGATTTATATAGAGACTTTTAAGGAGATGAACCCTAGCCCTAAATGATGGTAGGCTAGGGTAGTGCTCAAGAACTCACCAGAAGAAATAAGATGGGTCAATTTAAAGACTGCACTAGCTACAAGAGCAAGAAGTTATATGTTTGACACCTTTGGAATTGATGAGATCACCTCAAGTAGCTGTCTAGACCAAACCATACTCAATGGGATAAGCCTCATGAAATGCACAGAGGAAGTTTGGACATTCTTCAGCAAAAACGGCCAACTTAAAGGAGAACCAACGTAGTTCTACTGGAAAAGGAAATGTAGCGTATATACTCAGCACCTCCTGAGGATGCTAATCCTGCTTCTTCCTAGTGTGAAGGAAGAACAGGGGAGGATGGTGTTCAAACAACAGAATACATTAGTGAACTAACAGAATGGAAAAAATGGGTATATCTGTATTGTGATGACCTAAAGCAGTTCAATGAAGCAGCAGGAAAGGAAAGTAGAGCTGGTCAGAAAATGTGTTATTGTCAGACAAGTAAGTGTCGGCCATGAAAAAATGACAAAATAAATAAGCAGTGGAAATGTCCTAGTTTTCAATTTGTGTTTTTTGCTGAAACCACCCCCCCAAGACATTTTGAAAAGA
The DNA here is from genome assembly GCF_013100865.1 of Trachemys scripta elegans. NCBI lineage: Eukaryota > Metazoa > Chordata > Testudines > Emydidae > Trachemys > Trachemys scripta. Next base: position 203,291,943 of record NC_048299.1, read on the forward strand.
AACAGAAATGTTCATTTCCAGAAAAGAGTCATGTATTTCATCAAATACATATTGACTGAAAAAAATTCAACCAGCTCTAAAGAAAAGAGAGTTTTGCTATCATGGAAAATATAGTTTTCTGGTCACTTTATTGTTGTGGCACTTATAGAGCATTCTGTCTACATCCTGGTACATTTTATGCCCCTGTGAGAATTATGGCTCCATGTTGCCCCCAACACAGATTGTGCCTAAAAGACAAAATTGAGCCCTTAATTGTGAAATGCTTTGAGACCCACAGATGAAAGAGGGTACAGAAGTGCTAAGAATTATTATTTATTTAAAATGTAGCTATTCAGCAAATTAGTTGTATACAGCTGGGGGATTTTCATTTTGTGGGAAGAAGATAAGGTAAAGGAATATGTGGAATGTAGCAATGCCACTTTGGCCTATGAGTTCATCAGATCTCATGAGTTAAGCATCTTTTAGCCTTGTCAGCAGTTGGATGGGAAAAAAAGGAAACGCTATGTACTTAAGGAAATAGTTATGGTGATTCAGTAGGTGGCACTCTTTTATCTGAGTTAGCACTGAACCTTTGGGAAGAGGTAGAAATTATACCTTTTGGATTATAGATAAAACTGATGTCCTTGTGTATATATGAACCCACTGTACTATGTACCTCTATCAGACTCCAATTCTGCAAAGTACTTAAGCATGTGCCTAACTTTAAAGACATGCATAAGTACGGTTCTTTGCTACCATCTGGTTGTCTTCTATGTGTTTTAAAATAGCAACTCTCTCTCTCTCTCTCTCTCCCTCTCTCTCTCCATGTTGGCTGAACACCTTACAGAATTTGTAAAAGTAAGGTAAAAACTAGGCAAGAGCAAAGTGAAAAGACATTTGGGGCCAGATCTGAGGGTTTGGCTGAGCTACACTTTATGTCCCCTCTCTTGACACTGCTCTAAGTTGTGCCCTGCTTTTTCTGGCAGCCATGGCTCCCTGGCGTGCAGAGGCATTCTGGCCACACCCTCTTTGCCCATAACCCCTATAGTGAGGTTCTGATTGGGGGTGGTGGAGGACTGGTTATGCCAACTCTACACTACTCCGGGATTTCCCTGTGTGTGGGAAATCCCTAGGCAATCAGTTATGTTGTCTTTACAGCCTCCTTTGGGCCTTGATCTTTTGTTCTTTCCCTCCTTTCTAAATGGAGCTGGTAAGAGGGCCTCCTTCATCTAGTTTCCCTCCAACATTATCTATGGTTGAAAAATGTTTGTTTTGAAAAAAAGTCTTCCCCATGCCTCTTCTCCTCTCTCCCCTTATTGTTCTCCTCCATCCTAGTCTAACCCAAGAGGGTGCTTGTTGCCTGAGATAAATTGGCCCACTCAGATAGGCATGTGAAGAACAACTTCTGAGCAGCTGAGCATAGCTACATCCTAAGATGGGGCTGGGAAGAGGACCTTTTGGCCATGGCAGAAAGGAGGCTTTCATTAGAACAAAACCCCAGCATTTATTATTAAAAAAAAAAATGTTTTAAATTGATCTCGTGACTTGGGGGGGGAGGGTTTGACTCATGATATTTGAATGCGTGGGGTTGGCAATACCATCTACCGCTGAGAGTCCTGTCCCAAGTGCTGGGCTGTGTCTAACAGGCACAGTCTAGCGCAGGATGAACAATGAACTACAGAATTCAGGAAGTGCAATCGTGTACTTTTTAAAAAATCCAAGAAAGATGTAATAGGCCTAATTCTGATCTGATTGCCCAGGTCTGTAGAGGTGTAACTCCAACGACCTCAGTGGAGATGCCTGTGGTGTAACTGATAGCAGCACCAGTCCAAAAGTATGTAATAATTGCAGCCACTGTGGCCCAACTTCTCAGCTATAGCTGAGAATAAAGCAAAGCCCTTAAAGACACCTTTGTGCTTTCCCAATCCTGAGCTGATGCTGTGCGACATCAGTCCCCAGCATAAGTTAGGGCAGCCTGAGGTCTGCTTTAATTTGTGCTGCCTTTCAAAGCCCCAAAAGGCTAATATGAAGCCATGGATTGCCAGAGTGCACAAAATCCCTAGCCATGCCACCTTCCCTCTAGTCTCACACTCCCTCAGTGAGAAGGTGTGTAGGAGCAGCTCTCCTCTTCAGTGCCAGAGGATCCTCCTACATTCTGATGAAAAGTACTACATAAGAGCTAGTTATTATTATGTATGTATGTATGTATTTATTACATTGGGGTGATCCTTCTGTGGCCAACTATACCAAATGTAAGTCCAGTATCAGCAGGCAGCTTGGCACCAGGTAGCTACAGCATTGGGGAGAATCTGGGCTGGCATCTCTCAAGGTCTCGTTTCTTCCTCGGTGCCACCCTCCTTCTCCTGAATAGCAACTGTTGTATGAACATCTAAATTGCTTCTTGATGGTCTTGGAGTTTCTCAAGAAAGAAGTGGAGAAGTTCTCCTCAATCCTCCTATGAAACAAAAGTGGGGAGGGATTCATTGGCTGAGCAGTGATATGTTTGGATTTATATTTCTGTACATGTATAGTCTGCTTCTCTTAATTAATACAACAACTGAGGGAAAGGACATCATGTTTCTATTAATAAATAGTTAACAGATGATTAAAAGAATGCAGGTGGAAGAATATGTATTGTTCCAAAAATCCACCAGAAGAACTGAGACAGCACACAGTATTTTTTTTTTTATGTAAGGTGAACTGTAAGAGAAAAAGCTGCTTAAGTTCTCTGATAGCACATTTATTGGCTAATTAATGAAGTCATTATTTGCTCTGATGTGTGCACTATTTTGTTGTACTAAAGTGCACACACTGATACTGGTAGGGGTAACTCAAGGGCATGTCATAAACATAACTGACGTCATGGAATATTATTTTTTAACAGTCTTTCCTGTTAACTCTTCCATGTGGAAAGCTAGATATTTTGGTATTTAGATCTATTGACTTCAGGGTAGCTTTGCCAATCTATAGCAGCTGAGGATCTGGTCCATAATATTTATTGTTTCCCATGTTCATGGGTCATATGCAGTGTGAGTGTCATTCATGCAGTTATAAAGTGAAGTCGAGGACTAATATCAAATTTACTGAAAGCAAAGTCACTAAGTGTGGGCATTTCAATCAGACTTGTTACACAGAGGACACTCTATGGAAAACCTGCACCAAAATAGTCTAACTGAAAATCTGGCCCTGGTTGTGGGTTTTTTAAAAATCTGGCTGTGAATGTCTGGTCACCAACCTGTGTCCCTCTCACCTCCCAGTATATCCTTTAATGTTATCTATAATCTCTGGTCATATGGTATATGCCTTTTGTTGTGAAGTCAGAGATTCTAACAAGTAGATTTACGGAATCTCTGAATGTATGTACGTGGGGAGGGCCAGTTACCATGGGTGACTGGTAGCTAATTTTTTTTTAATAATGGATTGAAAGCACATATACACATTAATCCTGCAAAGTGTTGAGGTCCCTCAACTACTAAAGTCAGAGGGAATTGAGGGTGCTGAGCACCTCACAAGATAGAGCCTTCAAAATGCTGTACTGACCTGTGTATGCTTCTGAGAAAATGGAAGAGCATTTGTTGTAGAATTTAAATCTTTTCTTTCTTTCTTTCTTTCTTTCTTTCTTTCTTTCTTTCTTATCCTAATGTGTTTTGTTTTGTTTTGTTTTTCTCCCAAGTGTGGGATACTTTCTTTCATGAATTTCTTGAAGGTTAAAGGGTCATGCAAATCTGTAAATCCACAGCACTGAGGAAAGCCATTTCCTGATATTCTGCCCTTCCATCTGTCAGGTTCCTCAATAGAAGGAAATGGCAGCTTCTTTTTATTGGAGTCCAGGTAGTGGTATCATTTAAGATAAGAATAATAAATCAAACATAAAAATAGAATGGCCGGTCATCACTTCATTAATAAAAACTGCAAGGGAAGAGAGAAAGATTTGTGCAACTAGGAACATAGCGTCAGATAGGAACTTCAGAACAGGATCAGGCACAAATTGTATAGAATGTTCCTGTATTTTTTAAATGTGGCCATTTCCAATAAAGGTTACTTGCTTTTATCTTCATAATTTAAAGCATTATACATTGTCTATTATTCTATTTTGGATCCAAGCCTAGTTCACCTTATTTATGCAAGTAGACCAATGAAATCAAATTTTCACTTTATTTGTACTAAAAATTCAATTTAAATGGATTAAAGCCAGTGTGTTTGTCTATGGTACTTATACAAACCCCATCATTGTAGTATCTAAGCACCTCACTATCTTTAAGGTGTGGTAATGAAGGGAAATTGTCTTGTTTTACAGATGGGGGTCTGCAATGCAGATAGGTTAAGTGACTTGCCCAAGATCACATAGAAAGTCTGTGGTAGAGCAGAGAACTGAATGCTGGCTTCCCAAGTCCTAGTCTAGTGCCCTAGCCTCTAGACTGTAAGGAACTCATGCAACCTGTGTAGGGCTTATAATTGACCTCGTTTGTAAGGAACTCATGCAGCCTGTGCAGGGCTTATAACTGAGTATAGTTTACCCCCTATTGGTCACTGCCCACCAGAGACTACCCATGCTAGCTAGATAAGAACTCAGTGAGCCCTAGTTAGGGTCTGTGCAGTGCTATGGATATCTGCCTCTTCACCTGCTAGGTGCTGTGCTCTTGGACTGATGTTGCTTCGGCTGACCAAGTCTATTGTGAGCAGGGGCGGCTCTATGTATTTTGCCGCCCCAAGCACGGCAGTGAGGCAGCCTTCGGTGGCATGCCTGCGGGAGGTCCGGTGGTAACGAGGAGTCAGTGGCATGCCTGCAGGACCAGCAGACCTCCCGCAGACATGCCGCCCACTCCGTTTTACCAGCGGACCTCCCACAGGCATGCTGCCGAAGGCAGCCTGACTGCCACCCTCATGGCGACCGGCAGACCGTCCCCCGGGGCTTGCTGCCCCAGGCACGTGCTTGGTGCGCTGGTGCCTGGAGCCACCCTGATTGTAAGTGTTATCTTGTTCCATGAACCACCCTGGGGGGAGGGGGAGACTATGGCATGTTTTCCATGTAGTCAGTAAAGAAATGAAAGGGGAACCTATATAAAATTTGGATGAATAAGACAGGCCTGATATTAAAATCTGGGTGTTTTGCATGAATGCACATTATACTCTGCCTGTGCTAGTGTCAGCACAAATGAGATATGCCTGAGCTGTGACTCCTTAGTACATGTGTTTGACAGGAAATATGTGATTTCTGAACAGAATTATTGTGCAAGCAAAACCATATTTGCTGAAGATCACAGCAGCAAACTTGCTCTGAATGTTGAGCCTGGGGAATAAAAAAATGCCTCACTGCTTTTCATAGTACAGTGAGATTAGAAAACTTGGGTTTGTGCTGCTAAGTACTGGTGTTAGAGTCACTATTCCTGGTCCCCCTCCAGGTGTGGCCTGAATAGCTGGGACTTAGGGTGACCAGACAGCAAGTGTGAAAAATCGGGACTGGGGGGGGGGTAATCGGATCCTATATAAGAAAAAGACCCCAAAATCAGGACTGTCCCTATAAAATCGGGAATCTGGTCACCCTACTGGGACTTTGCATGAGGAAATCAAGTAGATGTTGGGATGACAGAATCCTCCCTCTTAACTTGAACATACAATTCAAGTCCCCAGACCCTATCTGTAGAAGCCTTAACCACAGCCCTGTGTAGTGGATCTGTGCTGGATGTAGATACGCTGGCCCAATCCCCACCTTTTCCTGACCTGCCTGCCGTGCTTCTCTGCGCTCTCGAATAGTGAGTCCTCATGGAGCAGCTCTCGTTGGCACATCAGCATTTGTGAAATCCTTCTAGAGACTCTCCTCAGCCTCCTTTATTCTCCCACTCAGTACAGTGGAGATTCAGGATTTCCTGTTGCTTTGGGTCTTGCATGCACACAGAAGAACCAGGATTTGTCCTTATATCTTTAGTGGTTATTGCTGGATATGGCCAATGCTTTGTGTTTTTCATGAAGTTTATCTTTCATCCCAAATGTAATGAATGTTAAAATTTGAGATGGAAATAAGTAGAAAAAGGAAAGTTAATTTCAGGTGTTATTGTTTTGCATTTCTATGATTTGATATATAATTAAATAAAGCATTACAATGAGGGTTCTACCACGTGGACCACTTTTGGTTTCTGAAACAAGTCTCATTTGCAGAAAAATAGATATTGTATATAAGCTTGTTAAGTAACAAAAATAATTCTGTGGTGGTGATTAATGCAGTTAGTTCTGCTGCCCTCTTGCATTGTCAGAAATTCTTCCAAAACTGTTCCTATTTCCCTACCCTGCATGGGAAGGGAGACCTAGCAGGCTGAGAGGTAATCTTGAAGTTGTCCTTGTACTCGGAGTTTGACTTGGTTTCTCAGCTCATGCTTACACTTCCTGCCATGGCAATTTTTGCCAGTCTTCATGACGCCAGCAAATGGCAATACACTGCCCTATATGTATTGAAGAGTGTGTGTTTGTTTTGCATATGGGTGTGTAGGAGGAGACCTTTCCTGCAAGGAATAGACACTGACCTTGTACTAATTCTGCTGACAGTTGCTACATTAGTATAGGGCAACCCTGTCTGAAGCAGCATCACCTCAATGCTGCTTCTCATTGTGGAGTTTTGACCAATAGCGTAAAAGACCAATAAGATTGTACATATAACTAGTTATGCCAGAGACAGCTCCATGGCAATACCTGCCATCTGAGCACCCACAAACTTTGAAGTTCAAATCCACAGCCAGCCCTCTGAAAAGCCATGCCAGTATCTTGGATCTGCACATCTGCAGGCTATAAAAGTAAGCCTGGTTTTGGATCTAAACTTCATGGCCTGGGCCTATGTCAAGTTAATAACAGATCAAGGAAAAGTATCTTGAAATATGAATATGCTACATAGCTGAAAACTTGTTAATGCTCTTGCTCTGTGAGCAGAAGGGAGCTGCAACTTTGGTGGGGGGTAGTAGCTAAAGAAAATAAATGGAAGGGGTTGTTTAGAGCAGATTAAAGGGGGTTAGATTGATTCAGGTGCAAGCATCCAAATATTTTGCCTCCTCATGTCTTCTGCCCTTGAGAATCCTAGCCACTGCATTATCTTTTAACAAACGTCTGTTTTTGATTGGCGCAAACTCATGTATTTCAGTAAAACAAATATACCTGATTTTCCTTTGAAAAGCAGCCCACTGTTTCTACTACACAGGCTTCTACCACTGCCTTTAAATCAGTTTGGCAGCTTTTGTCCAGATTAGCCTTCTGGCTAAAATCAGGGGCTAAATCCTGCACTCTTCACATAGGCAAAACTCCCACTGACTTCAGCAAGAGTCTTGCCTCTGAAAGAACTATCGGATATAGCCCTAAATGTGGCATCAATTTGATATCTGCTATGTCCTGTGTCAGGGGACTGTATCCTCTACTTCAGTGTTTCCCAAACTTGGGACGCCGCTTGTGTAGGGAAAGCCCCTGGCGGGCCGGGACGGTTTGTTTACCTGCCCCGTCCGCAGGTCCGGCCGATCGCGGCTCCCACTGGCCGCGGTTCGCTGCTCCAGGCCAATGGGAGCTGCTGGAAGCAGTGGCCAGTACGTCCCTCGGCCCGCGCCGCTTCCAGCAGCTCCCATTGGCCTGGAGCAGC